>NC_140585.1:1078545701-1078801830 GCF_964204655.1 Triturus cristatus
TACTTAGCAAGACCATTGAGACTCTTAATGCTAAGCTAAGTTTTCCCTTGCCTCTTGATACCGCCCAACCCTCATTAACTATTCCCTCCGTAGCTGCACATACTGCTAGCTTGCAGACCGTTTCTCCCCAACTGGTTCCTTCTAGAGGACCTTGCGGCCCGCTTCACCCTTTAAGCACTCCTTCCTCCTTGCCACCTCGCCCCATTCTTAAGACTAGCTATGCGGAGAAAGTAAGTGCATCTAGATCTGCTCGTCCTATTGAAACCGACAGGGGGGGCATTCCCAGGGTTTCTCAAATTTATCTTCCCGCTAAGCAGGACGCCCCAGTAAATACTACCAAGACACCTGGTGCACACCACTTGGCCCCAAATCATAAGAACACAGTATTCTTGATCAAAGTTCCCAAACTTTCCTCCAATAAGGGATTTGAAGGGAGTGTATCACTTTGTAATAAGGCTATACATTGGTTGCGTCAGGTTCGGGGCTGCAGATCTATTATTAGGGAGGATATCATCAGGGCAAAGAGATTATCGGCCCACAATTCCCCGTTTGATTGCCTAGAGCTAGAACTTGTGGATGTAAATCTGGCTGAAAATTTAGTGGCCCTTGAATTTCGCTCTTCTTCTCCCGATTCTTCATCCATCCAAATTAGGCGAACACCGTTATGACCCCCACTAGGAGTTAAACCCCTTATGACATCGGGGGAAACTGGGGGGGAATCTGGCCTGAATAGGGTGGACTGACTGCTAACATCATCCAGTAGTGGTCTTAGTACCTTAAACACCCCCTTTTCCCAAGACCAACATGAGACTGGGGTTATTCCTTCCAACCTGACACCTCACGCTATTACAAATGTCCTTGGAATCTCGGCTGCTCCAAACACTTCCATACTTCATATTATTTCTTGGAATATAGCGGGCCTGGAGAAGAAGCTAGCCATCCCCGAATGGAATGCCCTGGTTGAAAAATATGAAATTTGCTTATTCCAGGAAACCTGGAACCTGAAACCCCTACACAAGTCAGGCTACACTACCTATTTCTGCCCGGCTGTTAGATCAAGAAAGGGACGCCCTTCTGGAGGCCTCCACATATGGGTTAGTACTTCATTAAACTGGTCAATCTCTTCCCATAACTGCACTTCTCTCGACATCTTGCATTTAACAGTAGGTGGAGTACATATTAAACCCACATTGGATCTCTTTAACATCTACGCTAGGGGATCCAAGGGTACCCTGGGATCCGCAACTATATCAACATTGGAAAGTATGCTCTCTGGTATCTCCCCATCTTCGTATATCTTTATAGGGGGCGATTTAAATTGTACTTTTGAACCGCTCGGTGAGGAGGACTTTCTGGGCACTGCCAAAGTGGATCTTAAATGGAACATCCCTACCCTCAACCTACCTCCCATTGGAAAGTGGTCCCAGAGGGTTATTCAACTAAATGCCCTCGTTCAAGAGTTTAACCTTAGAGCTGTAAATGGAAGATCCGTTTCAGATCTTCATGGGGCACCTACTTTTAATAGGATCTGTTCTCCATCTAGGATTGATTACATTCTGTTAGATGTCAGGCTATGGTGTGACCTACTAGATATGGAACTCAAACCCTCTACAGATAGCGACCATAATCCCTTATGCTTAAGACTAAACAATGTTTGGCAAGCATCTGGTGCAGACGCAATTAGCTGACCGATCCTGTCCACTAGAGAAGTCGTCCCTACTAATTTTTGTAGACGCCTCAAATGGCAGAAAGTTGTCATCAAGGAACATAAATTGGCAAGTATAAAGGGTACCCTAGAAGAGGAGATTGGCAACTTTACAAATTATGCCAATTCCGCTTTGCCTCTATCCAATTTTCATAAAATCTATCATGACTTTATTTTTAATTTGAGTGCCTTTCTTACAACTAGAAGCAGGTTAGCTCTGGAGGCCCACAGGTAAAGGCTGGGAATCACTGGTACTCTATCACATGTAAGGAAAAAAGGGCGGCACTTATCCTTGAAGTTAAGAAAAAAGACTCCTCCGCAGTCACTAGAGCTAGGAAGGAGTACACCAAGGCACAGAGGGAGGCTACGAAAAGCTGGGATGATGCCCATTGGGCCAAATTAAAACACGCATCAACCGAGAAAGACTCGAAAGGCTTTTGGGATTTAATTAACAAGAGGGCCAGTAGTACTAACCCCCCATTGTCCAACCACATAACTGCCAGCCAATGGTTGCTTCACTTTTCTAAACTGTACACAGAGGATGTTAATACGCCCTCTCCCCCCGAAATGGCTTATTCATCCCCCACTAGAGCTACCGGTTATCACCGGGATCCCTTTGTCTTAAGTGAGGTGATGATAGCAATCAAAAGTATAGCCCCTGGCAAGGCGGCTGGTCCAGATGGCCTCCCTGGCGATTTGCTTTTACATTTCGCAGAGCTTTGGGCAGTTCTTATCCTTTCTATCCTGAATTTGATAGCTAGAGGATCACCAGTGCCTGACTCTTGGAAGGGTGCCGAGGTGGTCCCCATTTTAAAAAAGGGGAATAGGGAAGACCCTGTTAACTACCGACCGATTAGTTTAATCGACGTGATCCAGAAAGTGGTTGACAGGGTCTTACTAGCTAGGTTAGGTATTTGGATGGAAGACAACAACATTCTCTCCCATTTTCAAGCAGGTTTTAGGACCAAGATGGGAACAATCAACCAGGTTTTCAGATTCCTTATGATCTATTGGAAGATAATACTTCTGGATAGGGGCAGCTTGTATCTTGCTTTCATAGATCTGAAGACCGCTTTTGATCTGGTGCCTCGGGGGAAACTTTGGCTTACCTTACAACGACTTGGTGCTCCCCCTTTGGTCTTAGACATGATCCAGCGCCTACACCAAGGCAACTATGCCAAGGTTAGATGGGGGTCACAGTGGCAATTGACTGAGAGAATCGCTGTGAACAGGGGAGTTCGACAGGGATGCGTTCTGGCTCCCACCCTGTTTTCTCTTTACATCAACGGGGTGGTTGATTTTTTATGTCAGGACCCGGCTGATGCTCCATCACTGGCCGGGGAGAAGATCCCGACTCTCTTGTTCGCAGACGATACTCTCTTGATCTCAAAATCCCCGTGGGGGCTCCAGAAACTTTTGAATAACTTTGCCACCTTTTGTGATTCACATGGCCTGATAGTCAATACCACCAAAACTAAGACCATGTGCATTAACCCGTCCAAACGCTTCAAAAACCACTTCACCTTAGATGCTGTCCCGCTGGACAATGTCGAGGGTTTTGACTATTTGGGAATTTCTCTCGCTAAAGACATGATCTGGGGCCCCCACCTCGCCAAGATGCTCTTAAATCACAAGAGGACATCCGGTGCTATCCTGAGAGAGCAGCGTCTTACTGGGTGTAGGCCTGTGGCCCCTGTCCTTGCGGTCTATGCCGGCAAAGCACTCTCTTCAGCCCTGTATGGCTCTGAGCTCTGGGGTTTCCAGAATGTGAGTGATCTTGTTTTGTCGGAAAACATGTTTATGAGAGATATGCTTTCCTTACCTTCCTCGACGCCCCTGAAGCCCCTATTTTTTGACCTAGGGAGATACTCACTCCAAGATATAGTACGGTTGCGTCCCCTTCTGTTTTGGGCCCGTATAAAAAGGACTGCCGAACTCTCCCATTATGCTGCAGCTTTCGACGAACTTGATGCAGCAGACTCGGGGAGTAAGATAAAATGGCTAACAGATCTCCGAAAACTTCTAACTGCTATCGGTCTAAACGAGGCCTGGCGCTCCCAGACACCACCCGCAAAACCCGGTTATTAAAAAATTGTACAGGGAATGGGTTCAGTTACAGGTCATTCAAAATCCTAGACTGGGGAAATTGGCGGAGGGCTTCTTCCAACATAAACACACTTGCTCATTGGAACCCTATTTGGATTTCATCCAGACCCCCAGACACAGGGTATTATACATAAAGCTGAGATTAGGGACTCTTCCGACTAACAGCTTTGTTTCACGCTGGAAAGGGCCAACTATGACACCTCTACCCTGTCCGGGCTGTGACTATCACAATGAGTCGACGGCACACCTCTTGTTTGCTTGCCCGGCGTACAGGCTCCCTAGAAAGAGGTGGCTTAAACCGGTCTGCAAACTATTGGGCGCAATGTGCCATCGTAATGCTCTCCGTATCCTTTGCACTGATACCTCTTCCCTTACCCTGATATGTGGGGTGGCTAAATTTTTGGGATCGGCCTGGCTAATCAGAAGCAAGTTACTGGCTAGGAAGCCTCTTTGCCTAATCAGTGCAGACACTGATGGCGACCAGCACCCACTTAGCTAAGGCTTGAGGCTGGGGTCCCTCTCTCATACAGGGCTCTAGTTTACATATTTTAGATTTAGGCTTTTTTAAGGCCCTTTTAAAAATAACAACCAAATTATGAATTTTAACTCGCTGTGGATAATCCATTATATAAGCTGTGTCAGATGATGATTTAATGACTTTTGAATTATTTTATTTATGTAAATAATGTGTACATTTGGAAATGTATTGCTTTTATGATATTTTATATGGAATAAAGCTTATATACTAAAAAGAATACATTTTGATTCACTGTCCATTTTGTTACACTCAATATGAGCACACCACAGAACATACACAAGCCTGTGAACTTGAACTGACTGTAACACTGTTGTAACCATAAGGAATCAGAAATTATAATGTCACAAGAATGCATCTTAAAGTACTACATTTGCTCATTTGATGATTTCATAAATAAATGCCCACATATAGGTAACGGTTTTATTTCCATGCATGATTAGATAAATGATTGGAATGTGTATAACGTATTGAAATCTATGAAACCCCATGTTAATGCCTGTAAATTGAGCACTTTCACCTTGCCACTTAGCTGTTGAATGACAAAGCTACACTTAAAATCTGATCTGATCTGGTATCATCCACAAATGAAAGGGCAAGTGTTTTCACACCATGCTCCGGTTGTGGAGTTTGTGGAGTATTTCCCACTCCGTGTACCGCGTACAGCGCAGTGCTCCCAAAAACTCTTCATAGCGGCGCAGAGCAGGGTTTTTCCTCTCTCACAGCTCACCAATATTAAGTTGGCGAGTGAGGAAAAGCCAATGCTAGACCCCCTCCAGGCAAGATTTCTGAATGCGGGCAGTCGCGGCAGGTCGTTACCACTCGTGTTGAGAAACCTGCCGCTTGTGTTGAGGAAGCTGCCGCTCGACTAGAGCATCTACTAGAGCGGCAGAAAGAAACTACGCCCTCTTGCGCTGCGTGTAGTTTCGTTTGCGCTGATTTTACGGTGTGTGACAAACTCTCAATGCTAGAAATCAGTGTGAGCAGTGAAACTTACCTCACTCTGCTGCTTGGAGAGGTTTGCAGAGCCTGGCGAAGGTTTTTTATCAATTCACAGAGTTCTGCCTAGAGGAAACCTGTGTACTTCGCTCAGGTCTAATAAACAGCCGGAATAGGGTGAGACCAGTACATCACACAACCCTGTGATATATTCAGGTAAAGACAGAACATCGACCGCTTTTGAGATGATCTACAGGGACATATTAAGGGGGGGCCCTGGGCCAAACATATTTTGGGGGTCCCTGTTCTGAACAGATTTGAATTTATTATCCCATTTCAGCTCTTTCATGCCATCTTTGGCCAGGTCACTGACAATGCAGAAGAACATTCTAATATTTGGGCATAGTGATGTGTGTTTTCAATATTGTAACACAGCTGCATCTCACTCAGAGTCCTGCAAATAATCTCTATGACACCTGTTTTGTTGCATGAAACATAAATGCAACATTTCTCTGCAAAATAGCTGTAATAGACTCTCACACACCACTCACATTAAAAATAAATGAATAGGAAACAGTATTTAAACAATCTGTTTAAGAATTATTCAATGTCATCAGTGCAAGACTCTGCAGAACAGTGCTGGCTCTATCAGGGGCCCCCTGAAAAGCTTGGGCCCACTTTGCCCATGCCGCAAAAAGTCTCTGATCTATTTATACTACGATGCCCTTAATGTGAGTGGCCCGGTGTTTAGTGTGACATTTATCACACCCAGTAAAATCCATCTCCTCTGGGGTCAGAATTTATTTTTGAGTGTGATACATAGCACCTATTTCTTGCTTTTAGGAAGTGACATGGATTTTGGTATTTAGTGCATTAAAATCTGCATTCACCTGCTGAAATGAATCTGGGTGAAATTGCGAGGTTGTAGTGTTTGAGGCAAAACTCATCGTTCTGGTTTGTGTGCTAACTGTAGTTTCCGCACATGCAGAAATTTAAAGGGCCTCTTGTAATGAGAGTCCACACTAGCCAGTGAAAAACATGCCATTGCGTATGGTCGGGAAAAAAAGTAGAGGCAGCACCAGGGGTGAAGTCACAAATCCGCAATTGCCCGTCTTGTCAAAATTCTTTATTTATCATCACTTTCTTTTAAAAAAACACAGGACAGCAGCCAATGCGTTTCGTTCCTTATAGGAACTTCCTCAGGGCGAAACAATGTTTTAAAATTTGGCAGGGTTCCATATGTTAGATCAGGGAAACTGTTCGTCCCATCAGACGGATTAGATACAATTTAAATCTCGTTGATCATCCATACAAATATTCATCATTCAAGTATAAGCGTGGTTATGATAAACAAGGCCAAAGGAGCGTTGCGATTGACGCGAAAACTGAGAATCCCAAATCCACAATCCGACATTGCGTATGGTCTCTAAACGTGTTCATCTAAACATCGGTTAAGCAAGGTATTGGGCATAATCTGTACCACTTAAGGATTGCAATTCATGAAAAAATCCCATTTGTCAAGTGTAAACTCTCATATATTTTATTTTTCCTTAGCATTTTTTATCTCCACTACAGAATTACGATCTTTGCTTAAAACCTCATGTGTTTTGTAAAATGGGTACCATTTCAAGACAGCAAAGCCAAACTTGCAACACTGTGGCCTGACATGTATCCCCTCTGCTGGTTGATCCAAGGGGATACATTTTCAATAAAAGTGCATGTGAGGAAAGTGTTACAGAAGCACCATGCAGAAACTGCCACTCATAAATGGTCATTAAACGACAAGGCCATTGTACTGTCCTACAAGCCATTTTAGTTATAAAAAATTATTGGAAGCATATTTTCGGTGTTAGAAGCACCTATAATTCCAGAAACTAAATATAAAATCAGATTGGTTAATTGTGTTATAAATATATATTCCAAAATATCACAAAGGGAGTTTTGCGTCAGTCTCTCAGATGAGGTCACAGATGCAGGACAGTTAGACAAGGAGCGTGCAATAATAAAATGAGACATTTGCCAAGGCAACTGTGGTAAAGTAGGATCTGCTTCTTATGGTTACCCCCACTTTTTGCTTCATGTAACACTGTTTTTGACTAGTCTGACTGGGATCCTGCTAATCAGGGCCCCATTCTATCTCCTTTCTCCCTAAACTGTTATGTCATGTGCTTAGGTACACTCCAGATTGGATACTGAGGTACCATTGTCAGTCCCTAGTATATGATACCCATGTACCCAGGGCATAGGTACCCCAGTGGTCTCCCATGGGCTGAAGCATGTATTCTGCCAACCATGAGAGGCCATGCAAAATGGATCTACAGGCCTACCATTGCAGCCTGTGTAAGCTGGTGCATGCACCACTTACTTAAGATATAGGTTTACTATATCTAAGGGTCACTACACTTAAAAACTATAAGTCACCCTTATAGCAGGCCTTGACAATCCTGAAGGCAGGGTGCTTGTTTCTAAGTGAGAGGGTGCCACGAGCAGAACACCACTGCAGCCTACGGAGTCCATTCTCCGGGGTTGTTAGTGCTGCAGCCATTTACGACATATAGAGTGGCATTATGCGACGGTATGATGACCAACTCTAAAATGGCTAAAAGTAACCCTATTGTGTTTGGTGTGAGACATAGTGGAATCATACCCCCACACCAGTAACCGGTGTGGGAGGTATGATTCCACCCCTCAGAAACTAGCTTTGTGAGGTCCCTAGTGTTCCCAGTTCCAGCCTCCTAGTCCCAGGCAGCCCAAAAGGGTTGCGGCAGACCAGAGACACATTTCTGCCCTCCTGCTGCTAAGCCAAGTTCGAGCAGGGGAAGGCATAACAATAGGCATCCTGTCACAGGGAGGTGTGACCACCTCCCAGACAGGATTTCGTGTATTAGGCCTGGGTGAGTGCGCTTGCCAGCGACTGAAAGTCTGCATGAGGGGTACATTTGGTGTCCCTGTGAATATTGCAGTTCAAACCAGACCTGGGAGCCATTGGCTCCTACTCTGGCACAAAACTGGATAAAGCACATGGGAGTAACCTTTCCACTGTCTAGAACCTCCCCTGGGAGGGTCCCCTGAATCTGTCCAATCCTGTCCCATGGGTACACAAGGGCTTACCTGGCTGTAGGAACCTAGATTCGACATAGACAAGATTCTGAACCAGAAACCACTGAACTTCGACCGTCTGGACACTTTGGACATTGCTGGACTTCGTTTGGCCCCGACTTCGTCTCCCACTCCGTTCAAAGCATCGTCTGTGCCCATGCACCATACAGGCTCTGTGCAGGACCTGTGGAGCATCTAAGACAACTGAAGATATCTCCCTTGGAGTGAAGGAGTCACTCCCCTGCAACTGCAGGCACCACATCTCAACTGACCGTTCTGCTGCTCCTGAGTTCCTATGGACTCTGAATGCTCCAGCAACACAGGAGGTGGTTTCCTGGTCCCCCGAGGTCTGAGCTGCCGTCTCACCAAATTTGAGGTCATAATCCCTTGTGGAGGCTGCAACACAAATACCCCTGTGCACCACATACTTTTGCAAGTGCATATGCTTGTTGGTGTTCCCAAAACAAGTGCACTGGGCTCCAGGTAGCCCCAAACTCTGACACCATTTCCGCCAAAGAACTTCAGCCTCTTCGCGCTGAGTTCTCCGTGGGCTGTTGCTTTGTGAAACTGCTCAAGGTCCCCTCGTGACTTCTGTGCCTCCGGCCTGTGTGTCCTCTTGGGGGTCATCTTTGCTTTTTTTGGGCACCCCTAGTTGCTCCAGGCCTGCCCTGACTCTCCTGTGTTTGGTGAGTTTCCTGTACCTTGCAGGTCTGAATCGTACCCTTCTTTGACCTTCTGCATTGGTTGCCGCTGTCAAGGCTTGTTGGTGCTCCAGCTGGACACCAACCCCTAAGTACTCGACATCCTGCATGGGACAGCTCGTATCTGGCTCCTGGTCATCCTCGACATCTCCTGGTCACGGTGGCTGCAGAGTCAAGAACCCCCTCAACACACCTGAAGCACCCGACATGGGTGGGCATTCATCTACTGAGCCCCTGGTCACTCCTGAGTGACCCAGACTCTGTCCCCTCTGCTTTCAGGTAGTCTTCAACAAGAATCCAACTTCGGATTCCAATGCACACTTTTCTTCCTTCCAGCAGTGGCTCTTCTTCGAAGTCCTCAACTGAGTTTGACAGCAGTTTTCGACGCCACTTCAGCCCTATGCCCTCGGCTTCCCTGGGATAGGTAACTCTGGTACTACAGCATCCACAGGTGGGGAGGCTCTCCAACCTCCTAAATTTCACGGGGTTTCTTCGAAGTCCACTCAGAAGGGTCCTTAAACCTTAAAACTGCAACCGCGATTCTCCCATAGAATTGTACTGCACACGCGGTCATGTTCCCACACTGCACTCGTCCTCCGTGGGGTCCCTGCTTACTCACCTTGGGTGGTTCCTTGGGGTCCCAGCGATTCTACATCCTCTAGACACTGTCTTGACTGGAGTCGTGGTTCTTATACCACTATTTTAGTATATGGTTTGGTCTCCCCCCTGGAGCCCACTTTGTATTTGTGCTACTTACGATTGTTTCTGTGCTACAGTATATTGTGTGCTTTGTGCGTATCTCCGTGTATAATATACTATGTCATACTTTTATTGTGGTATATTAATAAATACATATTTTTATAACTACTGTATGGTTCCCCTTTCATTTAATCAAACTATAAGATTGCATTCTGGTAGAACAAGCTGCTTAACATTACTTCAAGACCAAGTCTGAAGGCTGCTCTTCACAGCTACCACTTGGATAGCTTTCTAAGGTTATCTTTGACCTCTTAAATCATCATAAGGGTTGTTTGAACTGGTACAAGGTGCCCACTTTAATTAGTGGACAGCATATACCAGACCATACTAACCAGTACAGTCAAATTAACTCATGTGATTGATGGGGCTAATAGAGACATCTATTCCAAATTGTTCTAAAATCTTTACAATGGAGTCCACCCTTACAGTCACAAACCGGTATCTGTAACTCCAAAGAGAAAAATATTAGATTGATCAAGAAAAATGTAGATTATGTTGATGTTGGGAAACGTTTCATTGCACTAAGATTAAATCGAGACATTAGGGGTATTCGGATTTTTAGTTAGTCAGATCCTCATAATTTCTGCAAAAAAGCTGTCCCTCACTCTGGAAACAAAGATATGTAATGTAACCGACCAAACCTTAATGTCGAGATATATAAAATAAAAGAGCTCTGATCATTTCCTGCAAGTGTTATTTGCTAACCCAATCTGGTGGACTTTCTTGTCTGTCCAAGTTCATAAAGTATACGTCCATTTCTGGCAATTCTTTTAAAATGCCAAATACAGAAATGTCAACAAATGTCACTCATGCTATTTAAAGTATTTATTGAAATTATGTTACAGAAAATTCAAACAATTCGCGAAGAGAAAGGCCATGTTATCTTAGCTCATAAATATATTGACAAGGCAAGCAAAACGCATCTCAAACACAAAACAATCTACTTATTTTTGATGTACTTTCAAAAAGTTATAAATATCGTAAATTAAGAAAACATGTCCGAGTTTAATATGGAGGCCATGCATCAATAACATTATTAAATAGCACAAACAGGTATGTAAACTTTGGAGTCAGATGCACACCTTCACCCCATATGACATGGGGGGCCTAATCCAGCAGAGAGCACCACTCGACAGGAACACTGGCACCAAAAGAAAACCCCAAATTCAATAAAAGCCTTCCTATCTTAGGTACTTGTGTTGTAAGCTTTTTGTCCACGAACAACTCTAACAGGGAAGACCCTAGGCTCCATTTTGAGTGCTGGAATGTGGCAGTCTACCAGTCTAAGCTTGAGGATGAGGATTGGTTCGGATATATTTCGAACTTTGATTTAGTGATGAAGCAAGAAACCAGTTTTTCGAGAAATATAGGATGCTTAAGAGAGCCCTTATGTCTCTGCTGTTGCTGTGCCTGGGCAAAGAACACGAGGGGCATGGTGACTATAGTCGGTATTTCAAATGTGTATAAGGTTGTTGAAGTTGCATGTAAGCATGAGGGGATATTAATTGTATCGGTTATGTTTTCTAATAGGCTGAAGTCTTTTATTATTAACTTTTATAACCCTGTTTGTGAGTAAGTCTGACAGATTGAGGCCATATTTTCTGTTTTGACCACCCTAAGAGTCAGATCAGCGAGTATGTCTAATATATTTCATGCTGTAATAGGCGGGGTTTTAATTTGGAATAAACACTATTTTAAAAGATCCATTTGCGGTGGGGGCAAGTATTTGTATGCGATGGCAGCCGACCTCAGAGACCTTTAGAGGGCCTTTTAAATTTTGGTCTGCTTGATGTATTTGAAAAGGTTGGTGATTTATCTATGCAGTCTCCCACTTTGTGGGCTGGGCACAAGGTACCATAATCAACTAAATGTTTGTCACAGGTGATTTGAGCCAACTTGTTTTTGCGGGGGTTGGTTAAGGAACATAGGCATAGTGATCAGAGTGATCACAACCCTATAGAACTGGCCCTTGAGATACCTGACTGTAGGCAACCTCAAAAATCTTTAGGGCCGATAATGGGATTAGGATTAGCCGGAGAAGAACCCATAATCTGGCTGCGCTGACTTCTCTGGTGAGATCTAACCGTGAGCTGATTGTGGACTGTCTATTGGCATGAAATTTACTAGCTATTAAGGAACTGAATAATTCTGTCAAGGGTCTGGTTAATGGTAGCCCCAGACCCACAAGGACGCCTTAGCCAGGTTGGTTTGACTGCTCATATTGAGATGCAGATAAAAAGGTACGCCTTGCATTTAGATGTAATCCTAGGAATAAGGCAATGGTGGCAGCTGCTAGGTTGGAATATAAACAATATATTAGAAAAAGGAACTCAGGAATCAATCCGGAAATGTGGGAGAATCTTGAGCCGACATGTAAAGTGAAGGACACTAGGAGATTTTGGGATATGGTGAACACATTTGTTATAGTAATGTAACCACTATGGGGTTAGGATCCAATATTACCCCTGAAAGTTGGCAAGATCACTTCAGATGGGTTCACTCATATGGAGATAACTTGGGGAAGGATGGGATGGTTGCTTTTCTTCACTTCTCTTTAGAGATTAGATTTCAACTCAAAGAAGGAGCAGCTGCCATAAAGGATAGCTGTCCAATAAGTGCTAGGCCCTGTTGAGGTACCAACAGACCTCTATAAAGGGAATATCCCCCTTTGGGCACCCATTATTACTAAAAGTCTTAATGCCGCGGTCTCCCAGAAAATACCTGCCACAAAGGGTTCATTATATGATGCCTTAATAGACCTCAGAAGCACCTCTGATTGGATAAATCAATTTAAACGTTGAGATATTGTATCTGAATTAGGCTTTTCCCATCAGATAGCTAAACTCTTATAGGTATTGCATGAGGCAGTTAGGGCATAAATAAGGGATGGCATGGAGGGGGCAGTACCAAATCTTTTAACCATTTTAGAGGTGTTCATCAGGGTTACGTTTTAGCCCCCATTCCATTTCTTATATATAATACTGGGCTGTACCCTTTTTAGTCTGAGAAGGAAAGGATCTCCCGGAAGTGAAAGCTAAGTATGTGCCAGCTCTGCTATATGCGGGTGATACTGTTATGCTTTTACGAACACCCAATGGCTTGCTGAGTATTACTGATGCCTTTGCCAAATACATGGATGATTTAGACCTAGTAGTCAATATATCCAAAACACATTACATGGTGTGTGGTAAACCCCAATGTAAAACTGAGCCAATGATGATAAAGGGACAAATTATTTGGCAGGTCAATAGGTTTTCTTATTTGGGGGTAACTTTTGACTCTAGAGTTAGTTGGTTACCATGTTTATCGAAGCACTGCTCAAGCTTTAATATCTGATTGGGGGATGTTTTGGGGTTGGCATCTATAGTTGGTAGTAAACTGATCTTGCCCTTATTGGAGGTTTATAAACTTAAGTGTCTATCGATTATAACCTTTTGGGCATCAATATAAGGGTATTGGGACTGCCCAAGTTTTACAGCAGGAATAGAATCACTTTTGTGGGCGACTGCTTGGGGTAAGCCCAGGTAGTCCCCATTTTTTCTTACATGAGGAAATGGCCCTGAGTTTTCTAAAACATCAAATTAAGCTTCTACCAGTTCTCTGGGTTATGGTGTGGGGAAACAAACACACACAATTTTACAGGGAGGTTCTCTCTTATTGACTTGACATGTGATTTGGGGCATAGAATCCAAACGCTAAGCTAAATTAGGAGCACTGCTAAAAGTTTGAGAAGGCAGGGGTTGCCTTTATCTCTCTCTACCTGCTGACAAAAGGGAGGCTGGCTTGGTTACGATGGAGTGTTTGAGACTTGCATCTGCTGGTATAGAGGTGTAGGAACCCGGGAAGCCGTCATTTAGAGTTTATATCACATTTAAGACATGTCAGGGTATTAAACCTTATCTTTCACAAGTCGATAATGTTTGGGAAAAATCACTTTTGGTCTGGTTCCGACTGAGTTCTATCAGATGCAATCTCTATTTCCTTTTGGGACAGTATGATACAATATGTATTCTTGCATGCCCTTGTGATGGCACCTCCCTCAGACACTGATGCATTTTACCCTCTTCTGTAAGTATTTTGAACCTTTTAGATGTCGTTTTTATTACCTATTTTAAAAGTCCAGTGCTTTGGGCTATATAGGCCTGCATTTTATTATCTCTGTGTGTTTTTCTGTAGGGGCCTTTTTACAAAATGGAATATGTTAGCGTAATTATGTTAATGTTTTTATTATTATTAGTATGTTTAAATCATTTATTTGATATTTGATTGTGTGTTTTATATGGTGATAATTCTTTTATGTTTATATTTAATAATAAAATAAAGATGATGATGTTGAGGAAAAGGCATTGGGATGATAAGTAATTATGTCGGGGTAGTGGGAATTTCAAGGACTTTCTAATCTTTCTTTGCAATGGCCATTTAGTCTGCTTTACACCAGCATGTTAAAGGGATAGTAAAGACTGTTCATTGAATAGGTATTTAAGTAAAAGTTTTCCATGCCTAATGCATAAAGAATGCAAGTTGCCTCAAACCGTCCTACAGTAAGAGGAAGGTAGTCAGGAATGCTGTTATTTATTTGGAAGGTAGCATCTCTATAAACGTATTAAATCCAATTTGGTATAGTTAAAACAAAGTACTTATATTATCCATGTAGACTATGGCACAAGCAGCTGGCTATTCCCCATAGAACTGCAAAGTAAGTTCCAGCAGTACCAACATTTACAAAATGCAGATAACAAAACAATAACAAATAGAGACAATATTAATGAGTAAAACAACACCATGGCCATTAAAGTAGGTACATGGGAACCAGACAAATGAACTTGAAAAGATTTAAGGAAAAAAGACCAAAGAAAAAGAAAAGAAAAACGATTAAAAGCCACTGTTGACTGACACCTAGACACATTTCAGAACAACTGCAATAGGGCCAAGGTTGATTCGACCTAACAGGTCATCCCCGTTGAAGATCATACCTTCTAAATTTGTCTCTGAAATGAAGTCAAAATCTTCCAGCTGTATAAGTTCCAAGTCTGTCAATGTGAAGGCCTCTCAAAGACAGATACATCATTGTTGGGCTCCCACTGAACCCAGTGGTTTTGGCACCTAAAACTCCTAGTAGCTCAATCTGTATATCATTAAGTCACCAAAATTGCTAGCAGGTTGGATAGATTTGCCAACTCACCCTAGTACAAGGTGGCACCTTTTGGCTCAGTCACTACTTGGAAGTCAAAATACTCCAGTGGGCAAGGCTAGACGCTTCAACTGTGCAGGGCTGCAAGATGCCAGATACCTAAACCACAACGCCCCACTTGTTTATATTTACCTAGGGTTCAACTTTCCTCTTAGCACCTCATCTTTGTCCCCTGGAGGTAGAAAGAAATGACTATATTTCACTTTTCTACAACTGCTGTTTAAGGATCTTTTGATCAGTACTTCAGTCTCTACCTCTTCAAGGCAAGCTTTGATGCTTTGGCCTCTTTCCACCCAGGTGTCCTCCAGGTTCCAGTCCTCTCTGTTTAGACAATATCTCTTGGAGTCCGGAGACTGTTTGATTTTTAGTTTAGGCAAAAAGGAACCAAAATACTTGACCCTTGGTAGGGTGTTCCAGTCCCTGGGTATCAACATGATTCAATATCCATTGATATTTTGAGTAAGAGTTAGCAGCGACAGCGCCTGACTTGGCTCCACTTACCTTCCAACTTGCTTGCTGGTGCCTCCGCCCTGGTGCTTCTCCCTCCCGCCGCCGCGTTGGTGTCCTTAGCGGCTGCAGTGGGGAGGGAGATGACTACATCCCCCAGGTTCCCCGGCGCACACACACCGGAAGCAGCCTCGACTCCTTTCGCGCCTGGCGGCGCTTGATAAACGGCTCCTTTCGAGGTGGAGTGGGTGTTAGCAGCGACAGCGCCTGACTTGGCTCCACTTACCTTCCAACTTGCTTGCTGGTGCCTCCGCCCTGGTGCTTCTCCCTCCCGCCGCCGCGTTGGTGTCCTTAGCGGCCGCAGTGGGGAGGGAGACGACTACATCCCCCAGGTTCCCCGGCGCACACACACCGGAAGCAGCCTCGACTCCTTTCGCGCCTGGCGGCGCTTGTTAAACGGCTCCTTTCACGGTGGAGCGGGTGTTAGCAGCGACAGCGCCTGACTTGGCTCCACTTACCTTCCAACTTGCTTGCTGGTGCCTCCTTCCTGGTGCTTCTCCCTCCCGCCGCCGCGTTGGTGTCCTTAGGGGCCGCAGTGGGGAGGGAGACGACTAAATCCCCCAGGTTCCCCGGCGCACACACACCGGAAGCAGCCTCGACTCCTTTCGCGCCTGGCGGCGCTTGATAAACGGCTCCTTTCACCGCGTCGCGGGACCGCGCTCGGGCCGCGCCGGGCTTAGCCCGGGCAAAGGGCGGGCCCTCTGTGGCCCTCAGAGGCCTGCAGAGACTGGACTGGGCCCGAGACTCTGCTTGTGCAAGTATTGCTGTGTCTATTTCCTTAGGTGTATAGATTGTTGCTTATTTGGGTGTTGCATTGTGTGTTTAATTTGTTAATCCCTCACCTATAGCTAGTGATTAGCTTTATTTCTATCTGATGGCCAAGGGTAAAAATGCGATCACGCTGCAAGGGATGGGTACCTTGGACAATTACCTAATTAAAAAGGTAAATCAGATCAATACAGCCAGAAGAGCCTCCCTGGGAAAGGATGCCCACACCATATTATCTGAAGAGTTGTCTCTCACCCTGGTAGACATACACGCGCCCACTGATTCCATTACTAATGTTGGGAATTTTGCACTCACTATAGCTCAGGTGCATGATAAAACACATGTAGCTCAACCAGCCAACCCTAAGGTAGATTCTGAACTGGTCTCGCTACCCGTAAAATCGGCACGAAAATTTAAAAAGCACTCCGGAGACATAGGTGGAAGGAAAACCAAATTAAAGTAGCAACCACTAAACATAAAAAGGGTTCCTCTACGGGGGACATAGGGACTGTGATACCCATATCGATCAACCCCATTACTGTCTCTGTAGATCACATAGATTTACCTAATTCCGGGTTTGTGGAGGATGTGGGGGATCTCCTGGCTAGTCCTTGTTTGGATGATCATCCCTTCAGTACGCCTGATAAATACTGCGAGTTCTTGCCAAGTTTTTCTGCCAGCAGTGATGGAGGGGGGTCATCATATTATCCGGGATTTTCTCCTGCGTCTTCCTCTTCCTCAAAAGATACGTCCTCACATAAAGTTGATTGCAAACAAAGAGGGGGAGGCCCACCGTTAGAGCGGCAAACAGAAAACTCTCAGAGGAACTTATACCCAACTTTGAGGATCGCGAATGATCCATCAATTCCCCGAGAGGCTATCTGCCACGCTATCAACGAGGGGGACCTCTTGGGAAAAATTGAGCACCTGGTTAAACTTTCAATGCAGCTCCTCTTTGAAAAAATCATGATGATTAATACGCACCTGGACCTGATTGAGAAGAAAGTAGAAGAAAACTCATCTTCACTTTCTGGCTTGGCGAGTAACTTAGGCAATATGATCCCCAGTAAAACTTCTGTAAAAGCTTTGACAGTCCTAACACCAGCCCCATCATGTTCTGCGACCACTTTTAAACCTACCCAGAGTAGTCAAACTCAATCTTGTCCTTCTCAAACCAAGGAGACAACCGCCCCCTTGCCGATAAAAAAGTCCGTCAATAGGACGGAACCTCATAGTAAAGCAGGGGATTTAACAATGGTTAACCTGAATTTGGAAGGAAACCCAGTACCCTCACAACATAAGGCTATTAAGGCCAATAAGGACAGGGAGGTAGGAATTACAAGTAATAAAACTTGGCATCCTCATAGTACTGTAGATTTACCCCCGGAAGCTGCCCCCTATGTGATTGTTATGGCGGGCGTCCCGGAGCTCTCCTTTGAAAATAAGGAAGATCATCAAGCTCTAAGGAATAAAGTCATTTATTGGCTGAGCAATAATAGACCTTTGCCCGCCCACATAAATGGGGAAATTTTACACGTTAGGCGCTGCAACTGGGTGGGGGCCCGCCCCAAAGATAAAACAGGAGATGTGATCATTGTAAATTTTAAAGATCATAGAGCCGTTAGGCACATTGGGGACTGGTTTGATCCAAGTAGTAATGACTCCATTTCCACTCATTACCTTAATTATTTTTACCCATATCTTCTAGCCCAACGTCGCAAGAACCATGAGGCAAAAAGGCATGATCTCAGTCGGACCCCACTGTTGCAACCAGTTAACCTTTCTAATTCCCATTTTAGGCAGCACTTTCCTTGCATTAGAGGCCCGAACTATGGTGACAACTCCCTGTGGGCTAACAGAGGCATGGTCCCATTTGCTTACAATATACCAACCTATAATCAGTTTGAGGTCTTTACGGGCCTTGATTGTGTGGATTGACACGAGAAGGATACCCGTGATAGACCATCGCTAGCATTAGGGGGGCCTGCCAACATTGTTAGTGAAAATATAGATGTACTGAGGCCACTGGTCTCCATTGAGGGCAGTTTACAAATACAAACTGTTCTCAGTGCGACCAATACTGATACTGGGACAAATTGTTGCAAGGTAGTAAGTATATTCGATGTTAAGGATGGGGGAAATAACGAAGGCTTTCGCCATAAGCTAACTGGAAAGGAAATGGATAAAGGACACCGATGTGACCTTGGGGTCAACAAAATAAGGAAAACCTGCACATTCCTTTTTTGGAATGTGGCAGGTCTAAAGGAGAGAATAAATAACCCATCTTGGGAAACTGTCACAGAAGGACATGATATAATGGCCTTTCAGGAAACCTGGTCTATAGATCCAGTACATTTTAATGGTTACAAAAGTTTTTTTACTCCGGCAGAGGGTAGCCAACATGGAAGAGCCAAGGGTGGCTTACTCACCCTGGTTTCGAATCAGCTTAAATGCGCTAAGATTCAGTTTACCCCTAAAACTAATTTTTATCAACTAATCACCCTAAGAAACAAGAAGGGGTTTAGTATTGTTCTTATACATTTTTATAACAATATTCCTAGGAAAGAAATCCCTAGCATCTTAATAATGCTGAGGGAGGATATACAACATGAAACAGATAAAATTGGCAGGGAGCTCATGATCTTATAGGGAGGGGATTTTAATTGTAAACTCTGCCCTAGGGGTAATCAGGGCATCTGCGGCTTAACAATAGAGCAGGAGACAAATCCATCTCATTTTAACCATTCCTTGCTTGGGGACTTATTAAATGACATACTGTTTATGTATGACTTGGGTTATGCAAATGAAATTGCTCTGAAACCTACTGCCTTTGTGCCTACATTTATTGGTAGAGGAGCACAGTCTACTATTGATTTTATTATCGTCTCAAATAATTGTAATTACAAGATTCTTAACTCAAACATTTTGGACCTACCATTAAGTGATCATCTGCCCCAAATAATGGAGGTTGAAAACCCTTTTTTCAATCGGCTTGAAGATGTACCCACCATGTGCACTGTCCCCGACGTAGTCTTAGGTAAACAGAATGGGTATAACTTAAAGTGGAGTAAGGTGGTCCCGAAAATGTTTTTGGGTAAGCTGTTGAACGCTTGCCCAAACAGTTTCTCCATCTGTCTGGATGAAAAGTCTAACAATGAGTTGATAATTGAGCATTTTAATATAATAGCTTCCACAATAAAGGATAATCTGTGGGTGGAGGTTAGGAAGAGGACTAAGGGTAAGAAAAGTTGGTCTGATAATCTTTGTACCCGGTCTCTTACCGACCTTAAACGCGCAATTCATAGGACACCTCGAAATCCCACAGAAATAAGAGGCTGTAGGAAAAAATATAACGAAGCCCTAAAAAATAGGAAAAATACTATTAAAAAAGAGGCCCTGGTAGCTTTATGTGAAGCATCACAACTAAAGGATGCATCTGCATTCTGGAGGGCCGTAAATACCCCGTTCCTCTACGATAATTCCAAAGCGCGTATAGAGATCGCCATCGCGGAGGAGGACTGGGTGGAGCATTTTTCATCTCTTTACAAGACACAAGATGCATGTCATAGTATAGATTCTCCAGTAAGGGCTATTGTGGATGTGGAAACTGAACGACTCGTAGTAACCTTGGAGGAAGTTACTGCGGGTCTGAAAGCAATGAAGGGTGGCAAGGCGGCAGGGCCGGACGGGATCCCCGTAGATCTGTTTAAAGCAAATATTGAGGTCTGGGGTCCATTGCTGGTACAGGTTTTTAATGCGGCACTAGCAAGGGGCCTAAATCCATCTTGGCTCACCTCGATCATTGTACCCATTTATAAGAAGGGAGACAGACAAAGTTGTGTCTGTTATAGACCCATCTCCCTCCTGGACTCATCCATAAAAATCCGTGAGAGAATCGTCCTGGCAAGATTACAAAGCTGGATCGAGGAAAATGATTTGATGAGTGATTTGCAATATGGATTCCAAAAGGGCATTGGCACAATCGAACAATGTCTAAATTTAATGATCCTCCAATCAAAGTATATAAGGATTAAGCGCGAACGTCTGTATCTCACGTTTGTGGACCTTTCTTCGGCGTTCGATTGTGTATCACATGCCAAGTTATGGGCAATCTTGAAAGAAATGGGTGTGGAAGATCCCATTGTCTGCTTTCTTAAAGACTTATATTCTGGGGCCACAGCATCGGTCCGTTATGGTATTGGGGGTCAGTGCACTAGAAGGTTTGACGTGGGCCGGGGTGTGCGCCAGGGCTGCGTCCTGGCTGTCGTACTTTGATATTCGGAACCGCGTAGGGGACAGGGCCCTACCTCTGTCTATCTTGGTATTAGCGAACCGCAAATGGTAAATGCGGCACGTACGAGTGTTTTATGTGCCGTTCTAGCTATGAATGCACTGTGTACACGTTATTCTGCTCAACTACGCGGGTTCCATTTTGGAAGCAGTGGCCATCTTGTCATTGCCCTCACATAGGCTATGATGGAGTTAATACGGGCCTCACAGTACATGGGCTTTCCCTCTGACTTCTCTGTGACCTGGGCAGCTGGCTCTGCTGCCCCGGGTCAAACCGGTCTCACGAGCTCCCCTTCCTCCGTCCACCTGTGATTCGTATCAGGGCTTGACCCGTCATAAAACCCTTTCATTCTACACAATCCCCCGGCTAATCTCTTCCACACCTGCTTGTTCTTGCTTTATGACTTGTTTCCCAAAACAGGAGATGCTCATGTTTATTGGGGGGTCTATTTACTTCAAACATGGGATCTGAACCTTCCTGTGTAAATCATTATGGGCTGGCCGAACTGGAATGTGGGATGGTCATCATGACTCTGCTTTTTCGTTTGTAATGTATGCCTTTATATGACCATATCGTAAACCAAGGAATGTGTGCCTGGAGCATGATATTTTGTACTTAAGGAGAAGTCCGTTCCTATGATTTTCAGCAGTCTCCTGAGAACATACACGCTGTTGTACTTCTAGGATACCTGTCATTGGTCTGCAGCCAATAAACGATTCTTTGACTTCACCCAGAAGACTCTGTGTTTCTGTAGGTCCGGAACAGGGTGAAACCCAGAAGTCATAGGGTGTGTGCCCCTGCACCGCTGGGACTAAAATACCCAGTACTTCAGTTTGGCGCCCAACTCGGGCCGATTTCAGCGGTACCAGTCCAAGCCAGAGGTTCGTGAGGAGCTTCGTGTGGAAATTCCAGAGGAAGGCCGCCACTTCATCGACCCCTGCATGTCGACGTGGTCCGAAAGTCTTTTCTGCGAGGTTCTCCGCGTCCCGACGGCTACGAAGGACTGCTGCCCTGATTAATCGACCTGTTTTGGACCCTTGACGAGTTTGAGAGAGCGAAACAATTGAGAGAGTCTTCTGGTGACGTCATCGATCAGCAATATTCAGTTAAGTATAAGTGGAGCGTCTCCCATTTGTTTTGGTATCCCTCGGGATCGTTTGGTTTGATTTGGTAATTGGTGATTTGGTGTTTGCAAACCCCAAAGCCAGAGGACTCGTGTATTCACGAGAATATCGTAATCGATAATCCTCTGACGTTTGGATCTAGACTAGTGAGCGAAGATGCCTGGTTCTGGACTATTTGGTAGATTATTCTGTTTGGGTTGTGGAAAAGATTTCCAGCTAGAGGAATCATGTCCGGTTCCTCCGGTTGGAACTCCAACTTATGAGCTCTATGTGAAACATGGCGTAGGCCCCATTGCATATAACGAAGTGTGGATCCACTACACCAGGAAAGACGGTGTTTTAAAATGGCCCCAAAAGGGTAGTTTTGATACCGATATTTTAGATAATCTGGAAATTAAATTGTTTAAGAAGAAAGCCCGGCCGGCGATGTTTGACTCTTTCCGCTTATGGCGAAAGGAAGCCAAACAGAAGGAAATTAAGCTAGCGAAAAAGAATAAGAGAGAGAGAGGTATGTCAGTAATGCAAGCAGCTGTACAATTTAAAGACAATGAAGAGGAGCAAATGAATGAGCAATTGCACAGGCAGCGTAAGTTAGGGATTGACAAATGTTACCCAGCTTTGCCACATTCTAAGCAGGATGAGTTAGAAGAAAAGGAGAAAGATCCCCTGATGTCACATTTGTTGAGTTCGCCACCCCCGTATGCTCAAACTGCCACGGCGCCTCCCCAGCTTGTAAATATGCCACCTCCAGTGCATATACTGCAAGCCTTGCCGCAACCGCCAGTTGCTTTGCAACCAGTTCCTATTCCTGTAGCGCAGTCCTCTCAAGCGCCTCCGGTAGTGCTTCCAACTGCCCCCGCACTTCCTGCGACTTTGCTTAATCCAGTAACTGCCTCCCCTAACACTCTTCCTTCTACCACTCCAGTACCTGTCTCTACATCCTCTTTTCTTCCCTCTGTTTTTCCCCCTGTTCTCGCCTCAGCTTCTCCTTCAGCGCGACAGCGTTTAGCTAATGTGGTTACTACATTAATGTCGCCTCTCTTTGGGTCATCTGGTGCAACTCCTGGTGTACAGCGTAAGCAGTTGCGCAGCCAATTGCCTAACCCCGATGAGAAAAAGGTAATAGATCACATGGCGCGTAGATGGATCGTTTTTCCTTCACTGTATGATGTGGAATCGGTTGTTAACACTTTCCATCAATGGGATGCCCCGAAACAGAGATATGTATTTGAGAAAATGTGCGAAATTCTCTGTGAAGAATTGGAGGATAGTGGTAGAAATCCGAACCCGCAGGAATTGTGTAGAGTGAGGTTCGATTTTGGAACTGGTATAATTGTGGACCGCGAAGTAGATAAAGCAGTTGCGGTTGTATTGTCCTTAAGGAATGACGATTGCCAACAGTCATTGTTTGAACAAGAGGTCCTTGTGGGGAAAAAGGCAAAAGCGCGACAATACCCTATGAGAGAAGTTCCCCCGGTATGGAAGGAAGCAGTTGCAGCTGTCGGCAATAACCCCGCTGTGCCAGCGCATTTCCAACGTGTTTGGGTGCATGTTCCATGGAAGCGCTCTGAGGTGTTAGCACTTAAGCAGACATTGCCTGATCCCCGTAAAAACCCAGCAGGTTATTATAAAGAGTTGTCACAGACGGCAGGGTCATGCATTATGAATCTGGCCGACATAGACATGTTGTTTGGTAATGTTGTTCCACAGCCTCTATGGGGATCAATTCGTAATGTAGATCACAATGCAGAACTAGGGGATACATGGGCTAACATTGTCGCTGCTGATGCTAGACAAACGGGTGGTGCGAAACCAGAACCTTTAGTAGCTGAATTGCCTGGTAGAATCATCACGTATATGAAGACACTAATGCCTGCGATGCGCGTAAATTGGGACAAGTTATCTGCATGTAAGCAGAAGAAAGATGAGACAGTGTCAGACTTCTTTACTAGGTTTGAGGAAACGTTTATTGACCACAGTGGACAAGATATGAGTACTGAGGGTGGCCAACGGTTGTTTGTGGATAAGTTTGTGCAGAATTTACTTCCTGACCTGTGTAAAAAGTTGAAAGATTCAGAGAGTTCTTGGGCCGTTTCCTCTTCAGCGCAAATACTGGCTACTGCACAGTATTATGAAAACAAAGATAAAGACGAGAAAGATAGGACAGAAAAGAAAACGAAGGAATTAAAGACAAAGGTCCTTTTACAGCAGGCCTATCCACCACGTGGAGGTCAGAATAATTATAGGCAACCCCAAGGTGTTTATCACCAACCCCAACAATTTCAGAACAATCAGCAAATGAATGGGTATTATCACCCACGTGTCCCTGTAGGTCCCAACCAATGTTCATACTGCAAAGAGGAAGGTCATTTTAAATATAGTTGCCCTAAATTAATGCAACGGAACGGTAATACGTATGGCGCCAGAGGTAGAGGTGGTCAGCAAGCTCCTAGAGGCAGAGGGCGTGGAAGTGTTCCCCAAAACGCGCGTCCTCTTCCGCCCCAAAGCGCCATTAATAGTTTTGATCAGCAAGCTAACGCGACTGGTAATACGGCACAGTATTACAATAATGATTATTATGTGGAGGATGTCGATGCAGAAAATAATGGTTACTAGGACAGCCATAGACAGAGAGAGGGAGTTGTTTCAGTGCCAGTGGATCAGAGTGGACCGTATGTTGAGGTGACTACAGCAAATGTAACGGAGCCTTTTCTGCTAGACACTGGTGCTGCAAAGAGTTCAATCATGCATTCAAAACTCCCTGGCGCACCTTTGTCTGGCGATATAAATGTTTCAGTAGGTTTTTCTGGCGCCCCAGTTAGGAACCCGATTTCCAGTCCCATGTCACTTTCTGTTGGACCTTGCGAGCTGAAAGCGCCCCTGATCCTGACAACTGGTTGTGGTGAGAATTTGCTGGGATTAGATTTGTTGAAAAGATTGCACGCTACACTGTATTGTTCTCCTTCAGGAGTACAACTTACATTAGGCAAGAAAGTGGTTTCCCCAATGTATTTGTCTAAAAACACGATGCCACCTGAATTGTCATCCCTTCCGGATGCCCTTTGGGCTACTGGTCCCAATGATGTGGGCCTCTTGGAGATACCACCATATGTGGTGACTCTAAAGGCTAATGTCAGACTGCCACGTATTCCCCAGTACAAGATCTCTAATGAAGGGCAGAAAGCATTGTTAGACATTGTCAGCGACTTGATTAATAAGGGTGTGATTGAGGAGACAAGAGGCAACGTTTGCAATAGTCCGATTTTACCTGTCTTAAAACGAACGGACCCTTCACAGCCACCTGTTTACAGATTTGTGATTGATCTTAGAGAGGTTAATAAGATTGTTGTGCCTCAGTTTCCGGTTGTCCCCGATATAACTGCCTTGTTAACGATGATTCCAGCCTCTGCTGCATGGTTTTCAGTGATTGATTTAAAGAATGCTTTCTTTAGTATCCCAATTGCAGAAGAGAGCAGAGACATTTTTGGTTTTAGTCTGGGAGGCCGAAGCTTCCGCTTCAAACGCGCTCCCCAAGGCTACTGCGAGAGTCCATCCATATACAGTCAAGCTTTGAAAGCGCAGCTTGATGCACTTGTTTTACCTAGTGGCGCTATCCTGATCCAGTACGTGGACGATTTACTGATCGCCGCGGATACTGAGAAGATCTGTAAAGAAGCCACATTGTCACTGTTGCGCCATTTATCCGCATTCCATCACAAAGTGTCTCTCTCTAAGCTGCAATATTGTCGACAAGAAGTGACCTACTTAGGTCATCTCTTATCGAAGGAGGGAAGGAGACTGACCCCAGAAAGAATTCAAGCCATTGCACAGTTGAGTGTGCCGAAAACACAGAGAGAAGTACGTGCTTTCTTGGGCATCACTTCATACTGTAGGCATTGGATCCCTAGTTTTTCTTTATTGGCAAAACCTTTGTTAGCCTTAACATGCAAAGACACACCGAATCCTATCCCATGGTCTGAAGAGTGCCAGAAAAGTTTTGTGGAATTACGCAATGCATTGTGTTCAGCTCCTGTGTTGGGCACTCCTGACTATAGCAAGCCTTTTACATTGTATGTTCACGAGAAAGATGGATGTGCGTTGTCAGTGTTAACACAGCCTTTTGGCGACAGACCGCGCCCATGCGCATATTTTTCATCCACCTTGGACCCTGTAGCGAGGGCATTGCCAAGCTGTCTGAGAGCGACAGCTGCTGCAGCGATGTCTATCCGACAATCTGCTGGTCTGGTAATGGACAACACATTGATTGTCATGGTTCCACACGCTGTAGACACATTATTAAATAGGACCAAGACACAACACTTGACTAGTGCGCGGCTATCAGGTTATGAACTTACACTGTTAGCTAATCACATACACATAAAGAGATGCAATACGCTGAATCCAGCCACATTGTTGCCAATTCCAGCAGACTCAGATGAGATTGAGCAACATGACTGTCTGTTCAGAACAGAAGAAGAGACGAAAGGGAGAGTAGATCTCAAAGATACTCCCCTGACTGAGTGTGATGGCACTTTATGGGTAGATGGGTCATGTTTCAAGCTCCCTAATGGTGACACGACTGCTGCATATGCTATCACGACTTTGCACACGGTCGTGGAAACTGCACGAGTGCCACATAATTCGGCCCAAGCAGCAGAATTAATCGCCCTCACGAGAGCATGTGTGTTGTCTGAAGGAATAAGAGTGAACATATACACAGATAGCCAGTACGCCTTTGGCGTGGCTCATAATTTTGGGCGACTGTGGAAAGAGCGTGGGTTCCTGACGTCGCATGGAGCTAAAATTCAGAATGGCAAGTTGGTGAATGATCTCCTTGAGTCACTGACCCTACCTTTGCAAGTTGCGATCATGAAATGCAGTGCGCACAGGAAAGTCACAGATGATGTTGGACGTGGGAATGCGTTTGCTGATGAGACCGCGAGAGAAACCGCACAGAATGTGAAGACTAGAATGTATGTTGCAGGCCCCGCAAGATGGGTTAATGATGTGGGAATATGTGAGAACACAATAGAGAGTGTGAAGTCGCTTCAGGCTGAAGCTACGGAAGACGAGTTAAGCGAGTGGAGAGAGAGTATGGGTAAGTTGGATGAGAATGGTTGTTGGATTGACCTGACAGAACATAGGCGATGGTTGTTGCCTGATGCATATGTGCTTCCAGTGGTTACTATGGCGCATGGAATGGCACATATCAGTACGAAAGGTATCTGTAAGTTGTTGGCTCCAGTATGGCAGAATGCTGGGATTCCCAAGTGTGCAGAGAATGTGGTCAAGAATTGTATAGTATGCTTGAAGTACAACCCTGGTAGGGGAACCCCAACTCCGGCTGGTCACTTTGCACCCCCATCATGTCCATTTGAAGTTTTGCAGCTGGACTTTATTCACATGGAAAGATGCAACAACCTGAAATATGTACTGGTGGTTGTTTGTGCTTTTTCCAAATGGGTAGAGGCTTATCCTCTGAAAGATAACACTGCCCTATCCACAGCCAAAGCCCTTGTGAAGGAGTTTTTCCCTAGGTTTGGGATGCCAAGAATGGTGTGGTGTGATAATGGAAGTGAGTTCGTGGGTAAAGTGATGAAGAATGTATGTGAAGGTTTAGGCATAAGGCAGAAATTCCATGCTGCAAATCACCCCCAATCAGCTGGATTAGTAGAACGCTACAATGGAGCCTTAAAGCTCAAGTTAGCCAAAATTCAGGCGAGCACTGGTCTTAAATGGCCTGACGCTCTGCCTTTAGCACTCTTGTCCACCAGAATGACGATACACTCACGAGTGGGACTTAGTCCTTATGAAGTAGTCTTTGGCCGCCCGGCCAACGTATGGGGTGTACCAAGGCCTACGAAGTTCAGCGAAATAGAGCATCCAGTACTGCTCGATTACCTGTATGATTTGACTGTTAAACTGCGTGTTTTGCACCAACAGGTACATGATACTCTTCCCCAAGCCTCTGGACCTCCTGGACACCCCATCAACCCTGGCTCGTGGGTCCTGGTCCGGAATTTCCAGCGCAAGGGCAACGACGAGCCTCGCTGGATCGGCCCTCATCTTGTTCTTCTTTCGACAAGATCAGCAGTGCGAGTGAAAGGGAAGAAACACTGGATTCATGGTACTCACTGCAAGGTAGTTCCCTTGCCTCTGCCATATGACCAGTGGGTCAAGGAGGGTATCACCGACTCAGAGACAGACATTGTACCTCGCTTTGTACCATTCAGTGACGCACGCTTAAGAGACACAGCTTCAGTCCAAGAGAGTGACAATATTCTGCAGGAAGCTGTGCCGCCATCAAATCGACTGGACACCACTGAGCCTGAACTTTTGTTTCAAGACCAAACAGCACCTGGCCGTCTCCGCTATAATTTGAGACCTAGGCCCATAGACAAATAAAGATTTCCTCATTATTTCCCTTTTGACATTTTTTGCTCTCCCATCTGAAGGACTTTCTTGATTTTTGTTTTTCGAACCACCATCCGGGTTCTGCCGCAGGGTCGCGGTGCCAAGACTTTGGGGTACAGGCCGAAGACGCTAGGTCAACGGTTCTGGTTGGTCTAGGGCGTTTCCCTGGACTGACAGGCGTACTCCTTAGCAGAAGAAACTCATCCACCGCGAGCGGCCCGAGTAGAGGATGGAGTTTTGTAAGATGGAGAGACCGATTGAGGAAATGAACTTTCAAACAAGGATGTGTAGAATTATAAAAAGTAAATGTTTTGTCTTTTTGTGCTTTTTTACACTGTGTAGTATCATGATGTTTATTGTAGGATGTGTGCTTTTCTCTGCTCAAAAACCCATTGCACCCACTCAACAGCCTATATCTCTTTCTACTGCCTCCTCTCACTCTTTTCACCCTTTGCCTGAGCACGAACAGACCAGACGATCAGAGTTCGTAAATAACTCGTTTATCCAACTCTTGCACCAGCACCAACTGGTAATGAATACGACCAATTGCTGGGTCTGTGGGTTAATGCCACATACCATTAA
This sequence comes from Triturus cristatus, assembly GCF_964204655.1. Taxonomy (NCBI): domain Eukaryota; kingdom Metazoa; phylum Chordata; class Amphibia; order Caudata; family Salamandridae; genus Triturus; species Triturus cristatus. Next base: position 1,078,574,423 of record NC_140585.1, read on the forward strand.
CAAGGGTATTCCCTACCTGGTGCTACCGTACAGTTACAATGGATCGTCATGGGCATTCCAAACCATGTTTCTCTACGCTCTAGATACATACTCCCCTCGCCCACCGCGTTCTATCAGACCCATCACCAATAATAAGGCTTTGATGAAAGGAGTTGCCGATATGAGTAGAGATATTGATGCATACTCATCCATTCCTAAAGAAGAGCTGAGACCTTATGTAGGATGGAACGCGACGGGGTATAGTATTAGTCTGGGTGAAAGACAGCGAAAAATCTCATCTCCAATCTGGGTCGTACCCCACATGGGTCGGTTCTGCTTACAGGGTAATGGTCAGAATCCAAGGGCTCAACTGGGAAGGAGTGACTGTACTGAAACTTACACTTTCCCGTCACAGTTTTCCCCTGCGTTTTTGGCTGCTGAGGGCACATATTTCATCTGTAATGATCGAGCATATACATGGTTGCCCCCTGATTTCTCGGGCACATGTTATATTGCGAACTTGCTACCGCCGACATTTACTGCCGCCTCTGACTATCACAAGACCAGAGTTGTGAGAGGTGTGATTAGTAAGGAGGACACTGCCGGTCAGGAAGCAGGAGACTTCTTCTTGGGTTTCCTGCCGTTTTGGGGACATATGGTCAATAGTAGGAACCTGAGACAGCTGACTCGTGTGGTTGAATCCACCGTCAATGTAACGGCTGGTGCCCTTAGTAATTTGACAGCTGAGCTCCAAGCGGATCGCCTTATGACTTTGCAGAACCGCATGGTTCTAGACGTTATTCTTGCAGACCGCGGTGGGGTATGCAAGGTCATCCAATCCAGTTGCTGCATTTTCATACCAGATAATGCTCCAACAGTGTATCAAGCCATCTCCAAACTCCATAAAATATCTGAAGCCATACACGTGGATAAGGGAGATTGGTCACTGATGGGATGGTTCTGGGAAATGATATCTGCCTGGGGTTGGAAAGTTCTGATGGTCATTGGAATGATCTTAGCCATTCTTTTCCTGTTCTGTCTATGCATACAGTGTGCTCCTACGATATGTGGCCTCTGTGCTACCTTATGTGTAAGGAAACCTGTATCGAGGGACGAGCTAAGTAATAGGATGATGCTACAGCAACATCTCCATGACTTCGTGGACATTGACCTAGACTCGGATTAAGATGAGTATAGTGATTGCCTATGTAAGGGCAAAAGGAGGGTCTGTCGTACTTTGATATTCGGAACCGCGTAGGGGACAGGGCCCTACCTCTGTCTATCTTGGTATTAGCGAACCGCAAATGGTAAATGCGGCACGTACGAGTGTTTTATGTGCCGTTCTAGCTATGAATGCACTGTGTACACGTTATTCTGCTCAACTACGCGGGTTCCATTTTGGAAGCAGTGGCCATCTTGTCATTGCCCTCACATAGGCTATGATGGAGTTAATACGGGCCTCACAGTACATGGGCTTTCCCTCTGACTTCTCTGTGACCTGGGCAGCTGGCTCTGCTGCCCCGGGTCAAACCGGTCTCACGAGCTCCCCTTCCTCCGTCCACCTGTGATTCGTATCAGGGCTTGACCCGTCATAAAACCCTTTCATTCTACACAATCCCCCGGCTAATCTCTTCCACACCTGCTTGTTCTTGCTTTATGACTTGTTTCCCAAAACAGGAGATGCTCATGTTTATTGGGGGGTCTATTTACTTCAAACATGGGATCTGAACCTTCCTGTGTAAATCATTATGGGCTGGCCGAACTGGAATGTGGGATGGTCATCATGACTCTGCTTTTTCGTTTGTAATGTATGCCTTTATATGACCATATCGTAAACCAAGGAATGTGTGCCTGGAGCATGATATTTTGTACTTAAGGAGAAGTCCGTTCCTATGATTTTCAGCAGTCTCCTGAGAACATACACGCTGTTGTACTTCTAGGATACCTGTCATTGGTCTGCAGCCAATAAACGATTCTTTGACTTCACCCAGAAGACTCTGTGTTTCTGTAGGTCCGGAACAGGGTGAAACCCAGAAGTCATAGGGTGTGTGCCCCTGCACCGCTGGGACTAAAATACCCAGTACTTCATGGCCCCCTTCCTATTTTTGCTTTACATAAATGGTTTGGAGTGCCACCTATTGCAGGAGTGTGGGGACATGCCTATGGTCGGGAGGAGGTCTGTCCCTGCGCTCCTGTATGCGGATGATGCGGTCCTGATGGCCCGTACCCCCATGGCACTACAAAATCTGGTCAAATCATTTGAGACCTTTATGTCTAGACTAGACTTGAAGGTGAATTGCAGTAAAACCTTCTCTATGTACTGTGGTAATGGTCCTGGAAAGCAGAAAAAAAGAATGTTTTTGAACAACGTTCCTTTGGAAATTGTCCCTACTTTTTCTTATCTTGGAGTCTTGTTCCATGACACTGGGGCATGGTCTAGTGCGGTTAAGGCCAGAACCTTTTTGTTCCGAAAAACTATAATGGCCCTGAAAAACTTTATTAAAAAACTGGGTAAGAAACCGACAACAGAAATTTTAACAATATATAAAGCTACATGCACCTCGGTAGCTATGTATGGCTCGGCTCTGTGGGGGTATTCCAATATTGACCTAATTCAAAAAGCTAAGAATAGGTTCTTAAGGTACATCCTGACAGTCCCTCAAAGTGTCGCGACATACATATGTCACACTGAATTGGGCTTATCTTATATATCTGACACGATCAGAATTCAACCAATACTTTTGTGGCATAGGGTATGGACAACAAGGGAGTGTGTTATGAATCGGGCCATCCTACAGGATGTTTTAACCCTGGATAATGTGGGTAGATCTGATTGGCTAAATTATGTCAAAAACTTTATGGTTAATATTGGATGCCAACAATATTATGAAGACCCACTTTCAATGGTTAACATATCTAGAAACCTATTGTCTAAGCTATGTATGGAATACCTCGAAGACATAAGAAGACAAGAGGAAGTGAAGAAAAAGTCAGTTACTTTGCACCTCTTTCTGTTAACTCATTCCAAAATACAGCCCTACTTCACTTTGCCGTTGTCTAATTATGATAAATTTCTCTTGACTCGTTTTAGATTAAATATTATGTTTAGACTCCTGACCTTCCCAGAAATGAACTTATGGTCGTTTAATCTGCCCCTCTGTCCGTGTGATGACTCATCGTTCCAATCAGATATTCATATTTTATTTTTCTGTAAATTCTATACTCTACCTCGTAGGCAGTTCATTATACCATTCCTCAAAGAACTGAAATTAAATAAATGTCGTCCAGCTTTTTTAGAATTTCAACGAATGGATAATGTTCTAACTGTTACCGTAATTTTAAGCTTTTTTAAAAATGTTTTTAAACTTCGGAAAACGATTGGGCTTGGATGAAATATAATATGTCCCGTTGTTTTTCTTTTTAACATTTTCCCTGTGTAAATTTGTAATCTGATGTTGTTGCTTTCATGGTTTTTGTTTTTTAAACTGAATAAAGTTTTCTTGATCTTGAGTAAGTCCTTGGAGAAATTATGCCAACCAAAGCTATATTCTAACTGCCCCCCTTTTAGCCATGTGCTCTTATCATTACTGTAAACAACACACAATCACCTGCTTAAATATGGCAGAACCCTTTCATCACTAGGAAGGCTTGTGTTCTACTATAAGGCCACTTCCCTATTTAGATGAGCACTCCTCTCACCTCACAGGCTCAAAACTGTTTTATCTCTTCGAATGGGATCACAGCTGAACTCTTTAGGAGCCTCCAAAACAATGAATAGGAGAAGTCCTCCCCGGCATATACAATTCAAAAGAGGTAGTGCTAAATATGTCCTTTGTTCTGCCCACTGTTCCTGTCTACAGCCACATTCCTAATCCCTTTTACGTGGTTAGGCAGTTAAGACCTATCTGCTCTTTCTGATTCAAGCAGAAGGCCATTGACCTCTGAGCCAGAGTCCTTAACTCTCACAACCAAGACTGTGAATTCTAGCTCTGGAGGGGCTTAGTTGCAAAACTGTTATGCCTGTTTTGACTCAAGCAGCAGAAAGCTCAGTTTTATAATGTTACTTTTCCACCTAAGTTATCAGAAATTTGATGTAACCATTAAATCATTTGTTTTAACTTTGCTGTATTTTTCTAGCATTTTCCAGGAGGTAATATGAATTAAAGAGTTAAATCCCATCTAGTCCTGTTCAGAGGTAAAGAGTAGCAAGGCCTACAGAGTGAAATTTCTTTTGGGTTTCAGTTCACTGTGCGAGTGCACTAATTCCTATATTTACTGTGCCCAGTTTAATACATTAGAATCCGGCCCTGTGGGCATACAATGCATACAATGCATGCATGCATTGGAGCGACTATATAAAATTAGGCTTCGGTGTGAGAAGACCTTCTGCTTCCACCAGCAGTGGCCCCAGCGGGTATGCATGCCTCCAGTTTAAACTGGAGTGCTCATCTGAAGGACTTGAATGTTAGATGCCTTCGGTATTGAGGGTTGCAGAGCTATCACATCAACTTGAACTGTGGGTAAAATGCTTGTAATTGAAGGCTTTCTTGCCCTCCATTCATGGTCAGTCTGTCTAGATGTTTAAGAACAAAACATTGAGGTGCTATGTCAACAAACAGGGCAGTGTGGGCTTTTTCCCTTTTGTGCAGAGATGCACTGAGATTAGGGCTTATGCGTGGGCTCTGGCTCATGGTCGGCTACTTGAGTACAAATGGCCAATGATTTGAATCAGAATCAGGTTTCGGAACATAGATGGGAGCTTCATTCAGAATTGGTACATTCTATATTTGCCCACTTGGGTTCCCCTCCAGAAGGTCCTCTTCACCACTTACCAAAGTATGCAGTGACTGCTGTCTGTCCCCCAGTTTCAATTACAATGAGCCTTGGGGGATGTGTTTCAACTGGCCTGGGATTTTCCCCTGCACTGCGCTTCCTTAGGACTTCTCATTTTTACAGGAAGCTGTGTGAGGATTGGGCACAGTTGGGTCAGATCACCTGGACTAGTTGTCAAGGGTTTGGTATGCCAACCTTTTTTTCATCAAAATGAGAGAAAGAAATCCCCAATCCCTCATTTTTCTAGTACAGTAACCAGTCAAAAAAACATAAGTATTATGATAGCTGAAGTGGAGTCCATTAAATCAAACTAAAATATTTGAAAAAATTATTTAATTACCTAGAAATCAAATTATATATATCCAATATTTAGCAATCCTTTTTATATGAACGAAAGTATGTCATTGCTATACACTAATGCAGGCAAAATACATGAATCAATCGTTAAGGAAAATCCCTTAAAAAATGTTTACAAAATACTCATGACGGTAGCCTGTTCCTACATCCACAATCATCCTCAGTCACTCAATCCAACCAATTAAAACAATTCAACATCATCAGGGTCTCTTAATATGGAGGAGACATAGGCCATATATTTCCTTTTGTTATAGAAGTATAAACTTCCAGCTTTACATTAGTTCACATCATTAGATGAGCATAGCTTCACAAATATTTGTTTACTGTTCACTTTTGTTATCTAAATACCATCTCAGTGCTATAGTGCTATAATGCCTTGTGTCCATCAAACCATCATTTAATCAATTCTCTAAATCTGTATGTCCATCAGACCAATCTTTTTTGCCGATGCACGTTTCAGTGCAACATGGTCAAAAGACTGTACACATTCCTCAGGACAATAATAAGTATATTGACTCTAATCCCAGGCTTGAGACAGGAAGCGGGGTGTTAAACTTCTGAACAAATTTATAGATGTGTTACATATAAATGTCCGACTTCAAACTTATCTTTTATATATAACAAAATATCACATATTTGTACCTCCATTCCTCCAATCATACACTAATGAATAGTAACCACCACAACCATGTGCCTTTGTGAACACTCCATGCTTTCTACACTGTTGACCCTCACCCAGCGTCAATCATTTGAGAACCTGTTAGTGCCATTTAAACTGATAAAAAAGCCACTTATCTATACATGAGTAATACAACCATATAAACAACCCATACCTAGAGTGTACACTGTCTTTATTCAGAAGTATTTCCCGTTCCCATCATTTATATAAATTCATTTCTTTCCTGTACTAAGTTTCGTAATCAGATTACATTATTATGAGCGAGTTAGAGGCCATACTGTCAACCACACTTATCTCCAATATTTAGCCAGTTTTACCTTTTTGCTCTACCACTTAGACCCAAGGTATACTGTGATAACACAGCTCATTCAGAGGATGTTCTACAAAGAGCCAAAACCAGTCGTAAAATTTCCATTTCAATCAGCTAGGTCTGAATACTCAGGGAGGCCAGAGTACCTCAATATGCTATCTATTAATAGAATAGAAGACTGTCAAAGCCTCAAATGGGCAGGCTGCACTACCCCTCTCTGTTTGATGAAAATATTTTAAACACTCCTAGGTATCCCACTACCTCACCCTAATTCTTTACCTGACAAATATGTACATTCAGGAGAATCGCACTCTATAATCCATTCTTGTATGTGATGAAAACAATAAACCCTGTAAGAGTTTCCAATAATATTCAAGTTGGGTTCTATAAATGAATCCAAATTCCCCATAAATGGCCATGATTGAAAAAGTCAGACCACACGCTATTCTCACCAAAATTAAGTCCATACTGGCCTATTGATGTATATTGGCACTCAGTCATCTCTTTTGAAATCCTGACAACCAATAGGCCTTGAATATGCATTTCAATGCTAATAGGACTTCTCAAATGCTAGACAACATTGGCTCACTGTATCACAGGAACAGGATCTTGTGTCAATCCACTCCCATATCATAAACAACGAATTAGGAAAACCCCTTGGATGGGACTGACTAAATACCCCATCTCTAATTGATTGAGTGCACCTGTATACATGAGACTATATGTTGATAGGGCCCTAATCAGCAGCATATGAGAACCCTCTTGAGAAGCTCAAGGCACATAACAGAACAATTAGACCGGCCTCCAAGATAAAGAGAAGGGTCGTAAACATTCACGCAAAGGACGTCAGCCATAGTTAAAGACTTTTGAACTCATAATTTTGTCTGGCTCATACATTGATGTGGTATAAATCTAAAAAGGAGATCAAGGTGTGAAAATACAAATGACATAAATGTAGTGTTGTGTGATCATGTGCAGTAGGACCCATGTGGTTCTAGGCAGACTCCTTACAAAGTTAAGAAATCAGTTGGGAATTATTTGGGTGTGTCTGGGTGTGGTCAATAGAGTCTATGATGCAGTACGTTCAGTTAACAGTTGCATGCCGAAGAATAAAGACGTGTATTACAGAGCTCCATGTATGGCAAAGTCATTTGCGTGCTCCAGAGCTAGGGAAAATGCCACAATAAGTAATGTATGGTCATATAGGTGCAAGAATCTCAGGTAAAACCTATTTGCCTAGTGGCTATACTCATCACATCTGTATGTACAACCCCAATTGAGAAAAGCATGAATAAATAGAAGCTTTTTTGCTACTTTCCTTTTTTTTTAAAGTGCTAATCTTGTGAAGATTAAAAAAGGACATCTTCATTTGCACTTCACAGCAGTGAATAGTCATTCCATCTAACATGAGGAGTGGTGCATAGATACTATACTGATGTCCCTTGGTAGATTGACTTCTCTGCATATCCACTGCTCCAATGCCTTTGTGGGTGGGACATCCCATGGCTCCAGAAATCAGAGCAGAGTGCCGGGCATGGTTGGATAAACTGCACCTCATAAAAATTGGGTAAAGGTAGGAAATATCACGCACCTTCATGGAGTATAAGTTTCCCAACTTCATTTGATTTTGGGGTTAAAGTTCCCAGAGATCTCAGAGTTAACCTCTGACAACTCACGGACTTCCAAATTTATCAGAAAAAAGAGCCTATGCATAGCCGTCCCATTGCTGTTTCTTAAGTGAAAAGTCTGCTTACATTTCCTACCATTTGTACAATGTAGGTGACATCTTGTAATGTGAATGTAAGCAGTCAGATTTGTTGATAACGTTCATCCTGTTATTGATTATTTCATGCAAGAAAGAACAAGCAAGTTATTCTCATTGCTTCCACTTGCTTAAACTCAATGGCCCTCATTTTGAGTGGCCCAATTTCATAATATGTGCAGTAACTTATATATATATATATCCTTTCAAGATTCCCCTAGCTTTAGAATATATATATATTTATTCGATCAATAACATGATCATTTACATCAGCAAAAATCACATCCAGTATACGAATTCCTTACGACTTTAAAATAAGATAACATTTTGCATCCCTACAACAGTATAAAACCATATATGATTAAAAGAGGAGAATTCCAAAAAGAGGATAATTCCACATTTACATCAAATCTAAAATATCAGAGTTCCATTTTTCTAAGCTCCAGGAGTCCACTGGTGGTCCTAGGACTGGGTTGCTTGCGGCCTCATTTGTCTTTCTCAGAGTAATTTCTTTTATCATTTTCGATCTCTTCCACCAGGCATAAAGCAGGTATCTCGAGATTGTAAATTCAAGCCACCTTGTAGTGTCAGACCTAAAAATATGTAGAGCATCAAAGGGGCGTGAAAAAGAATGCAGATGACAGGCAGGAATTATCCAGGCTTTCCTGAGATGAACGTAAGAGGAACAAAAGAAAACTAAATGATCTAGGGTCTCAGAAAAAGAATGACAGGGCTGGCACAAATCTGTTACAGAAGCGTTTGCCCAAGTACTTATCCTAGAGTTGAATGAGAGAACTCCTTACCTAAATTGGATATAAAGTGCACGTGCCTGTGGGGGTTCCATATCATCCATAAACATTTCAAAGGCAAACCATCCCTTAACATTCATAATACTGGAGATTAAAGTGCCATGTGCATTAACGTCAGTGCATTGCAAATCAACATACTCCCAGCACCTTTTTTTGAGCAAGGGAACCATTTTTTTCGTAATGGACTTTGGTTCATCCCACATGAACCGCAACCCCAGTTTTGTAAGCCAGTGCTTGACCTTTTTGAACCAAGCAAGGTAACCTGATAGTTTTTGTAAAATCAGGAGCTCTTCCAAAGCCTCCTTTAACGGGACCTTTGTATTACTGGTCCATAGTCTTACCCAGAACAAGATTGCCCTGAGAATAGCAAAATAATTAATGGGTTTAAAACCAAGGTCAAGTTTTATCGGCATGAGGGGGGTGTTCACTGGTAAGTTGAGGATTGCCTGAAGAATTTACTCTCAGCATGTTCTAAGTGCTTTAGGCTACCGAGTCCCCACAGCTCGGCCCCATATAAGGCTTCGCCTAGCCCTTTTGCCCTATGTCGTTCCAGGATAGGGTAAGTGGGTTCGAAATGCAGAGCCCCTGATCCTCCCAGCTATTGCACAGTTGACATGTTGAAGGTTTAGGAAGCTCTTTTCTATTTGGGGTGTCCAAGCTAGGCTATTGCTGGTTCGGACTACCAAGTAATCAAAAACCTTAACCTGCTTCAAAACGTGGGTGCCCAACCTCAGTTTACCCTTGATTGATTTGGAGGGATTAAACGCCATATATTTCATTTTGGAGCAATTGAGTTGGAGGCCTCTGTCCCTACATGCTTTTGCAATTTTGTTAAGGATGTTCTGGATCCCCATTGGCATCTTTGATATAAGCAGCGTGCCGTCTGCGAATAGCAAGGAGGGCACAGGGCTACCCGTTAGTTTCGGCAGGTCACCTCCACAATCGAACAATTCTCCTATGAGCCCATTTATATACAGGGTAAATAGGTTTGGGGCAAGAACACAGCCCTGCCGTACTCCCTTAGAAACCAGAATGTCATTGGATAAACTAACGTCTATATTCGACCTTACTATTGCACAATTATCTTTATGTGAAAGAATCAAGATTTTAAGTAGGTTCATAGGAAGTCCTAAGTCTCGAAGGTCAGTCCAGAGGTAGGTACGGTCTATAGAGTCTAAAGCCATTTTTAGATTGACGAACACAACATACCAGTGACCCCTCCTAAATGTCACTTCTTTCCATATAAATAGGAGGAATCTAAATACCTGGTCTAAAATGTTCATTGAAGCCCTGAAACCTGCCTACAGATTGGATAATATATTATTCTCCTCAATCCAATCTTGGATCCCAGTTAAAATAATTTTGCTAAAAACTTTTTGAGACACATCTATGAGGCTAATAGGCCTGTAATTCGCTGGTATCCCCTTGTCTCCCTTTTTAAATATAGGGATAATTTCTGCACCTCTCAAGGTCGCAGGAATATCTCCACCTCGCAGAATGGTATTAAAAACTGTTTGTAACAGGGGTCCCTATACAGTAGGCTCCGCTTTGGACAAATTTCCTGGTAGATTGTCCACCCATGGAGCTTTCCCATTCTGCAAGGAGCTAATAGCTTTAACAGTTTCTTCCAATGAGAATCTAAATTCATCAAATTGTACTAGATCTACGCTGCTGACCTGTAAATCTAGACAATGAACGTCCACTTTGCCTGAGTAAAGATTCATGAAATACTCCTCCCAGTCTTCTACATGTATGTAGAAGTCTGGTTCAGTTTTCAGCTTCGGCGTCCCTTTTGACAGGAGGTGCCAAGATAATTGGCAGTCCTTCAGCCTTGAGGCTTCCACAAGCGTGCGCCAGTCCTCTGACTCCCAGTCCCTTTGAGCCTCATCCTGTGCCTTTATATACAATTCCCTTCCGAATTTAATATCTATCCGCATTCCCTTCTTAACTGCAACAATTAGTTCATCTCTGGCTTGCCTACAAGCCTCATTGTACCATGGGACAGTGCCCCCTTGGATTAGATTTAGATTGCACTGTTTGTTAAAAAAGGGTCTTAGGGTAGTAGTTAATTGCTGAAAAACGGACACAATGTCCTCATCACTAATATCAGGATTGCTCACAACAGGGAGGATCTGTGCTACCTCAGCATAAATGTTTGGGAGGAGATTCCCATTGGCCAGTATCTGAGGCCATTTTACTCTTTTGTTGTTGTTAGTGGTAACACAGGGACCACCATTTGTCAAGATTGGCCATGCAAAACTGCTAAATCAGGTACTGTCAGTGACAAAGCATTGTGATCGCTATCCTCCTGATTTAGAATGATCATGTCAATGACGTTTGGCTGTAGGTCGAGGTCAACCAAAATGTAATCGATCCTGCTCTTAGCTTTCCCCCTCTTAAATGTAAAGCAAGCTTCTACGTCTGAGCGTGTCAAGCCATTACAAGCTTGTACTTCATGAGCAAAGGTAAAAGATAGCACCTGTTGCCCCACCTTAGTTCAGTTCTTAATCGCAGGAATCAGGAGCTTGTTGACTTCTCTAGCTTGATCTTCATTCTACACTATCTCTTGTACATATTCGACTGGCACAAATGTTGTGTTAAAATTGCCAGCGATTATGAGATGGTACTCTTTCCTAGTTGTATTGAGGAAGATAGTTAATTAGTTAGGTTATCGTGTCGGAAGGCTTGTGGAGGCTGCTAAAACGATTATATAAGTTAAACAGCCTGATATGGATATTTCCTTTCAATTATATTAGTTCTAAGCCAAGTATCTCCTCTGATCCTATTTGCAGTAGCTTGATTTTAGATGCCGGGTAGGTTTTAACCCATATCAATAATCCACCAGTTGGGTGACCAGCTGGAGAATGCATGGCTTCAATGTTGAAAGTAGTAAACACCGATCTAAGAACCTGGTCAACTACCCAAGGGGCATATTATCAAGCACTGCGTTAAAATTATCGCCGCTTTAGCGGCAGAAAACTGCACCTAAAGCGGCGATAATGGGCTTGATAATATGCCGCAGAGAATTCCCATAGAAGTCCGTGTTGACAGGAGAACCTGGGCTTCTATGGGAATTCTCAAGGGCATATTATCAAGCCCATTATCGCCTCTTAGCGGCAGTTTTCTGCCGCTAAACCGGCGATAATCTTAACACAGTTTCTTGATAATATGCCCCCAAGTTTCTTGGAACACAAATAGGTGGAATCCATCCACTAAATTACACTACTCTGGGTCATTTAGCTTTGGTCTTATTCCTGCAATATTACAGGATACGATTTTACGTCTAAGTTGAGTTCGGGATGACGTAACATAGTAACTTGGCCCGATAAACAGTTTTACTAGAGTTAATAATGTTAATTGCACCTTCCCAACTGAGTAGCAGAGAGAGCCTCATTGGTCAGTAACGTTTCAGTGGTTTCAGGGTTTAGTCGATCGGGGGTGTCCGATCAGTGAGAGCTTGGTATCTGTTTCTTGTTTCCAGATGATAAAGCTCCTCTCTCATCTTGGGTTTCTCAGCGTTATACACATTATGTGGGGTGATTGGTCCTATGGATTTGAGGTGCCTATAGAAATACCCAAGTGGTACAATGTCAATCTCTTGTCTAGGCCCCTGGTTGGGTGAAGTATTTGACCTTCTGAGTAACAGCCCTGCAAGCATTGCTGTCCTACTATTAATTAAAACGCAGTCTCCCATTGAGGTCTTGCTTAGCGGTCCAACCCAGCTTACACGTCTCACAAGCATAATATCATGGTAGTTAGTAATTGTAAAATTTGTGTTCTGGGATAACCAGTGGCAAACTTTATTCTTCAGCTGGTTAAATGTTTCTTTATGGTTACCCTGCACTGGAGGGACACTGGTTAAAATTGCAGTAAAATATCTTTCTGCAAACCTGGAAAATACTGATATAGATTGGGGGGAAAATGTCCTGTAAATACCAGGACATGGGCATTTTGGGATGGTAAGCACCACAATCCACATTAGATGTATTTGATAAAATGTCTTGCAATGCAGCACAGCAACCAATGTTGCTGCATTGAGTTACATAGAAGGGAGAGCACAGGATAGCACCATAGCTACAGAGAGATGGTGCTATCTTGCTATCGCCTCAGCAATGGAACACAAACAGGCTAGCAGAACCACACACACACATTTGCACCTTAGAGCAAGGGTGTGTGCATGATGTCTAGCATCGATTTGTAGTGAGAAGATACACGTCCAGTACAAAATACTATGTTTTAAAACATTTCCTACTCAATATGTGTGCTGTTCTCTGCAGCACACATGTAAAGCCAAGACTGGAGATATAAGCATTTCTCTTTGATGACTCCAATGTCAAAACAGTGTTATTTTTAGTGATGCCAAACTACTGTGTTGGTAGATAGGTTCTGCATCAGAAACCATGGGTAGTTGCATGGGAACACCCATTTACCAACCTTGAAATGTCCCTTGTTGCTAAAAATGCAAAGCAGCATTAGGTGCTGCTTCCTGTTAATTTCAGGTGACTTTCCACAGCAAAATAAGTTTTGCACTGGAAAGGAAAATTCAAGTTAACCTTTTGTGCTGATTTGCTTCGTTTTGTGATGCAATCCCTGTGCAAAATGTTAGTAAAGTATAACCTATAATGTCCCATTTTCAAGACAAAGCCCTTAATAGGCAAAAAATATTGCACAGGATAACTTATCTACAACTGAGTGCCCCTGAGTGTGGGCCTGGCACACTGAATCACAGTACCTGAAAAGATCATGTTTGGTGTGCATAGTGACAATAGTTTGTCCATAAGAATGCAGTGACACATTGTATAGACAACTTAAAAATCACAAATTCTCTTTAAAGTCAGGCAAACAATCCAGTAATTTTAAACCTGCTGTTTGCACGCAAATTGTGAAAACATTAACCCTGTAACTGCTGGGGCATTTCCTCCCTAGTTTTGAGCCCATGTTTGTGTGAATCTCTAATGGCTGTACTGTCGCAACCCTAGTACAAGTGTTGGTAAAGTTACAACTGAAGCAAGAACACCTGGAGGCATTACTGTAGGAGCATTTTCAATTTGTGTAGGCACTTCATTTGTTGCAAGAGGTTTCACAACACACTGTGTCATCTGTAAGCGTCTTCCAATCTGAATCCTAAATGTGTCCACAGGGGCAGTAGCCACTGTTACATCAGGTGTTGATTCATTTGTAACAGGAGCCACATGAGGTGGTGGATGCGTTACTAACAGTGCATCCAAAATGTAATCTCCTGAATCACTCTTTGAATCTGATTGCTTCTTCGTCATTTTTTTTAATGTATCTTATCCTTATTGACTTCTTAGGTTTGTCAGTAGTAATGGCTGGATAAAGCCTAGTCCTTCAATCATAGCTTTTCTCCATCTCTGTTGCTTTTCATCCCATCGAGCATCCGCATAATTTTGCCTTGCTCTTTTAGTTCACCATGATCCTTCTCTTTCACTCACGTTTGTACTGTTTTCTCCCAAATGTTTAATATTTCGTATTGTGTGGGAGAGGCGGTGACTTCATTTTGTATAATTTCTCCCTCAATCTTTTAATTACTGTTAATTTGAATGCACCATACTTTGGAAAGGCCAAAGGACCTTGCTTTTCAATGATTTTGCACTGGTGTACCTTCAGGAGGTACCTCTTTATCATCCTGTACCAGAATTGTCACATCTCCCCTCAGAATACTCTTAAAACCTTTACAACATGTCATGTTTTCAATGTATTCAACAAAGCCAAATGACGTAGTTAAACTTCATACATTTTTGTAATCTATTCCGCAAATGTCAGAATTCTTTTTTCTAAGAATGTAAAAACTCTAATACTTGAAGACTCTTTAACCAATCTCAATGTGGCCCTTACACAACAGTTTGACCTATAACTGTGAGGCACTCTGTGTCATTATCAACCAATCACAACATGAAAGTTCACCAATCACAGCACAACACACTATGACATATGAATTCACTCATTGCAGCTGCTCACCCCTTGACAGTTTTCTCTTGTACTCAAAATTCCACAACTTTAAACAACTTCTACTGATAACAAATAAACAACTTCATCTGCTCTTGTAAAAAAAAAGTAATCCAATGCTCATAATGTTACAGTTTTCATGCCTTCTGACTTTTCAAGCAAATAGAATTTTTACACATACAAATGAAATCTCGACCAGTGGGAAATCATCAAATCAACGTAGCTTTACCATTTATGCAATTAGTTCTACCAACATTAATTAATATGAGCACATACACAACAATTCATTGAAGTCCTTAACTCAATTGTGTAGTCTCTCCCAGACAAAATCCACAAGGTGCGTTCTACACCTTATCAATAGTTTATTTATCCCTGCATCTTAGGATTTGTAAGCCTAATAACCTTTTCAACGTCTTTACAATAAAAACATACACTTCAATAATTCATCCAACTTGCAAAACCTGACACTATTAATACCATAACAATTACAACTGTAATGCATCACCCTATTAATACTCATAGCTCCAATACAGCAACCACTTTCAAAACTGTGCCTCTTACAGTCTTCAGATTGTGGACTTTGGGTTATTGGAATTGGACATTACTCTAATTTGGGGTAATTCATTTTGCTCTGTTTACCATCAACAGAGCTAACCCGACCGCTTTGTCACCTTTAGTGATGAACCCTTGCCGTTGTGGCTGAGTAGAAGAGGGTTAAAACATTTTTATCAATAATAACTACAATGAATATTCTACCAATTTTAGTTAATAATGACTGTTGTTAAAGGTTTAAGAGTTTTATTAATTGATTCTTTAGTAGATCATCTTTATTTAAAATCACAAGTTAAAATCGGATTAATCTCAATAATCAGCAAATAACAGAAATACAAAATCAATACTTATTATTCAATTCAGTAAAATAAAAAGCGCATTCCATAAAGAATGAATCTCTATTCTGAGAATCAGGGAGAAAATGGAGTTAGTCAGAGCCCATAGAGTGCTCTAAATCAAGACAGTGAGAGAAAGCATACGGCTTTGCCATTTTATTCTGCTCAAATAGATGAAAAAAATCAAAGCAAGAACTTTCTATTAAAAGTAGTTCAAGGAACTAAGTTGAGTCTCAATGCAATAAGGTCTGGGCAAATGGAAAATGAGCAAGGATCAAATGATCAGGACAAAAGAGGAAAATGGCAAGCTGTAACCTACTCTAGGAGCACGCACTATTATAGACTACACATTTCATGACTTTGCAAAGTTTCTTTTCTCATCTACCGTCAACCAATTAGAGTTCAATGCTCTCCTTTGAACAGGATTACTCCTTCTCTTTACACAATAATAAAATGGTGTTAAAGGAAAATGTTGCACTCTCAAAAATCTGTTAATAATTATACCTTCACATGGAGTTCTCTTCCTTCAGGCTGACTTTCTCACATACTTAAGATGTCACTTAATTTTCTAATATCAGTTTCCAACCAAGAAACTATGTAAGGATCGAAACCTCTATTTAATTAAGAAAAACATTTCTACAGAATCATCATGGAGGAGAAAAATAAGTGGGTTAGAAAGTCAAGTTCAATTTGTAAACTTTGCAATTCAATACTTCAACTATTCGTTACCTCATTAATCGACAAACTTAGTTATATGTAGCAGGAATCTTTATATATGTAGAAACATTCTGTGAGAATACTTGAAACTAAGGGTGAGCGGGAAATTACACTCCGCTGGCGGAGTTCGCAGAGTTTTTCCACTCCGCGCTCTGCTTGGAGCATGGAGTTCGTCAAAAAAGACCGCCAACCGCCATGGAGCGGAGTTTACTGGTGCTCACTTTAACATTTTACTTTTCCCTAGAGAACCTTTATATGAGAGGATATAGTTATATTCTCACTGCACATGTATGGTATAATTCTTCCAGTTTTTGAATAGCATGAGGCAAGCAGACATACTTTGATTTGTTCTTCGGTCGTGTTTTTTTATGTTTTCCTGCTTTCTGTCTCCAAAAAGTTGTGCAGGTGGGAACAAAGATGGCAACTAACTGGAAGCAGCCAAGAAGAGTCTGAGCGAGGCATTGGAGACAAAGTGAAGCAGTACGTAAGTAAGTACTTCCATGGCATTGTCCAACTTCGGATGGTCCGTTCCTGGCCCCTACCCCTCTGTGGTTGGAGGATCTCTGGAGGCCATGCATAGAAGATGCAGCCTATGGTTTACGCATAAACCTTGGGTCAGATTTGTGAGTTGAGGGAAGTGGCAATGTGGATTTTGGAGGTAAAAGCAGCTGAGTAAAATTATGCAAACTGTCACCTGTGTTCTATGATAACAAAGTCTATGAATATTTGCAAATGTTTCATTTGTTTTCTTCCTTTCATGCATTCTCTATTATGTATTCAGCATTAATGAGAAATATAATTTCCAAATATGGATAAGAGTATATAGATGAGGGTGTGTGTGTTTATGGATAATTATAATTAAGTATTGGGGGTGAGGTTGAGGTTTGGATTTATTTTGCTGACCTCACAACTACTTACTCCACATAACATATTTAGCCTTTTTGCTCCCCTATGAAATGTATTGTAACCAAGAGGCTATGCATCGACATTGCTGTCCATGGCGACTGATCTCTCTGATGTCTATGGGCGAAAAGGCTCCTGCCAGCTTCCTTCATCAGAGGGTGCTTTCTGCAGTAGTTTACGGTGGCAAAAGAGCGACATTGAGAGAAGGAAGGCAAGCTCCCCTTCTGCAGTTGCTGCCATCACCGCCAGCACTGTGACACATGGATTAGGAAGCAGCAGAAACTTACATCGGAGCACGTACACACAGGATATACGGAGAGAGGGAGAAGCGTCTCCAGGGCTTACAACCAAAGCTACCTTTCTCATTAATAGCAGGCAGGCTAGCTACGTCTTTTGTCTCACCCTATAATTTTTTTAATGAATGATGCCAACGAACAGTGTTTGATTTGCTGAAAATGTGCCTGCTTTTCCACAGCCATGTTCTTTTTCACATTATCACATCTTTGTTGTAACTCACTAAAATCTCAGGGGGATATTCTCAAGAACGTGTCATAACCACCGCAAAATTAGCTTAACGCACCTCTTCACATCGCAGTCCATTGCGGGAAAATAACTCTGTGTTAATGTGGTATTCCCAAGCCGGTGGCACCATGCGATGGTCCCACGACAACGTGTCAAATAAATGCATTAAAATCAACGCCACAAAAATACGAAACACCAACGCACAAAAAGGGGCGATGATGCCAATCACGATACAAAAATCAGTGAAAACCAGCCACAGGCCTGGAATCCCCACGCGACATGCTGGAAAATGCGGGAAAATGCACTACAAAAGTTGACAAAAAAACACATACAAAAGCCAAACAACAGCGAAGCACAATGGAGTCAGCTGGAGCAAGTGCAGAGGACAACCAGAACCCCACCAGACTGGTACTTCGGGGTCAGGGAAGGGCAAGGGCAAGAAGAGTAGAAAGAAGCGGTTCTGTCCGCAGGAAAACAGGATCCTGATAACGGAGGTGATAGAACACCATCAACTACTGTTCGTCACCTCCACTGTGTCACTGGGATCTAAAAATGGAATATGGCAGACCAAGGTGAATGCAGTCGGAGTGCTGAAGAGGTCAATGGAAGAGGTCAAGAGGTGCTGGAATGATGTCGAGCGCGAAACCAAGCAGAAACTCGCAAACAACCAGAAGACAGCAATGTAGACTGGAGTTGGGAGTCCAGCACCACGGAAGGAGCTGGACGAGATGGAGGAAATGGTGTGCACAGACATCAGTGGGGAGACGGTGGCAGGAGTTGGGGGCCCGGACACTGCTCAACATGACTGGACACAACAGCAACAGTGTGAGTAATGACCAGGGACTGGGGGGACGGGGGAGATGGGCACAATGGCACACATTCACAAGTAAGCATAGCACATCTGCAGACAAACCATGCCCCAGACCCCCAACTCCCACCAAGATACCAATGCACCCAAGAATGCAACATCCCAGCACTGAATGAGCACATAAGTCAGAGGCACACCGCATGTAAGGGATAAGGGGCAGCCAAATCAGAGCTACAGGTGCGAACGGGAACGGGAACGCCTACTCTGCACCTCATTAGTGATAGTTGCCGGGGTCATCTGTGGTGAAGTTTTTTGCGGCTGATATCACGGGAAAACTGGTGATATGGGTTGTTAGCACCAGCTTGTGAATGGTGCAATACATTTACCGCGACTTTGGCTGCAATAAAGTGCCGATAATGAGGTGATAGATCCATGAGAATATGCCCCTCATTGTTCTCCTTGTTGTAGTTCTCAGTTGTCCTGTGGAATGTTTCGGGATCCTAGTTCCTGGGTCTGTAGTATGCCTAGAATGCTGGTTCCCCATAGATAACGACTCTATTTTTTGGGGATTTTCCGGAAAATTGGACTTGCAACAGGAGTATGTCCAAGGTATAATATACATAAGGGTGGGCGTAGTTCGCGAAGTAGCACTTTGCGAAGCTACGCAAAGTGAAGTTCGCACTACGCGAGCTACGCGTAGCACTTCGCGAACTGCGAAGTAACATGTTCGCACTGTGCAAGATGTTGTTTTCAATGATTGCACAGTGCGGACAAGCAACCGGCACTGTGCAATCATTGAAAATGGCATCTTGCACAGTGCGAGCTGTAGTTTTCTGCTGCTCGAGTAGATTTTTCCTCGAGCTGCAGCTTTCTCAACGCGAACTGGTAGTTTCTCATCGCGAGCGGTCGCGAGCATACGCGACCCCTCGCAATGAGAAACCTGACCTTCTCGCGTTGTGAATCTCGCCGGGAGGTTTATTTTCCATGCTCGCGATCGCGAACAAGGAAAAAGTCTCGCCAGGATGTCATTTTGCTTGCTCGCGGTCGCCAACTTGACGTTGAGGACCGCGAGCAAGCAAAAAATGACCGCAGCACTACGCAACACTACGCTACGCGTGTTCGCACTGTGCTACGTGCAGTTCGCGTAGTGCGAAGTAGCGCGAACTTCGCAAACTACGCGAGCGTAGCGTAGTGCTTCGCCCAGGCCTAAATATAAATAAAGCAAGGAGGATATTATTTCTATGCATTGATGATATGCTGATTACCTGAATCGTAAAGACAATCTGGGGCATATTCTCAAGGACGTGTGAAAACCATCTCAAAAGTTACTTAACGCAACCCTCAACATCGCAGTCCATTACGGGAAATGTACGCCGTGTTAACCAGGCATTCACAACACGGTGGTACCATGTGATAAACACCAGATAACGGATCAACTGACCGTGTTAAAATCAATGCCACGCCGCCAAAATGCAAAACACGAACACCAAAAAAGCTGCGATGAGGCCAATCGTGATACAAAAAGCAGCGAAAACCAGCGGCAGGCCTGCAAATCCCACGCGTCTGGCGGGAAAATGCGCTTTAAGAGCTACAAAAACAACACACCAGAAAGAAGCCAAAGTGCGTAGCAACATGGATGCACACTGACCGAGCGCAGAGGCCACGCTAACCCTACAAGCCCCACAGACCACCAGCGAGGAACAACGGGGTCGGGGAAGGCCAAGGTGAAGAGGGAGAGGAAGACGGGGAGCAGTCCGCATGAAAACAAGGCTAGCGTCACGGAGGTTACAGAACACAACCAGCAACTGACCCACAATCAGACTACCTTGAATGCAGCCGAAGTGTCGAGGAGGTCAATGGAGGAGGCCAAGAGGCGCTGGCATGACGTGAAAATCCAAACCAGGCCCAAAGACGCCGCCAACAGGAAGGCAGCAACGGTGACAGAAGGTGGGAGTACTGCACCACAGGAGGAGCTGGAGGAAACGGAGGCCACAGTCTACAGTGCGAAGACGGTGCAAGGAGTCAGGAGTACAGACACAGCTCGGGAGGACCTGACACAACATCAACAGGGTGAGTAAAGACCAGGGACTGGGGGGACAGGGGGAGATGGGCACAATGGCACACATGCAGAAATAAGCAGAGCACACTGAACACCCACAATGACCCTGGATCATGTCTACCATCCCCGTGGCACACTGCAGCACACACACATAGCAATAACAGCACATCCACATTGACGACAATGTGTTACAATGTGTAACCCCAACATTGCAGAACTGAGGACTCAACTGGCTCCGCACACGCGCAGAAACAGGCCCACTACATCTGCCAGAGCTGGAAACTGTAAAATGGAAATGTACACATAAAACCTCACACCCGTCATGTAGTCCAAATGTACACTGTCCTGCATCTAAATCCTGCACCTCCAAAACAGTCACAATGTACATTGTCATACAGTCTGCATGTAAAGAAGAACAATGCACCAACACATATGTCAACACAATGTCAACATGCATCTCATCTCCACATTGCAGATGGACACACAAAACCTCCAGCAGAGCACAGAAGACCACACATCAGTGATGCCTGAGATGACCACCACACCTTCAACACCGACACCCTACAACCGCCCATGGACATCCCACGCAACCCACCACCAGAACACAGGGCAGCCAAGCTACTAAGAGAAGAACCCAGCCCCTGCAACAGACCACACAGCATGAAGCATATTCAAGCACGGCAGGCTCACAACACTTCACCGACCCACACATGGCACCCCAATGCCAGGTGTCAGAACGCCAAAAGGAGGTGGCACAACAGGTGTGGGTGTGTTCCGAACCCGTTGGAAGGTGAACTAGATCACATATGTGGGTGTCTTTTGCCCTTCAGGTACAACCTACACCCCACAAAGGAGAGGCACACTGCCATAGAGACACATGCAGATGCACATTCCCAGGACAGAACCATGCCCAGGGGTACGCACATATCAGTCACACACCCACGTTGGCTCTGCGTACAATGGCACATTTCACTGCCCTTATGAATTGTGTGGATGACGACAAAGCTACATGTCCATGATCTAACCCGCTGCCTGCGGTGACATGTCTGCATCCACTGTACACAGCACAAAGTAATGTCCTACGGCCAAGGGCCCTCATGCATGCAACAAGATGACAGGGACACATGCAGATATCATGTTGAACTGTCTACAGACACTTGCGCCCGGCCCTTTTATTGGCAGGGCCACATGTACAGTGACGCCAGTGCTGGATGTGTGTGGCGTGAGTATAAGGCAGCCCGCACAGAGTGCTTGGTGCTGGCAACAACTTGAACAGTGGAAACCAGTGCGATGGAAACAGAAAACACCTGCATAACAGAGTTAACTGCTGAGCAACATGGAGGGAGCCGGAGAAAGTACACAGGTCACCCAACATACAAACACAAGTGTGCGTGAATTTCAGTGCAATGCGGTTGGGTCTCCAGAGCTGAGCATGCTCATGTGAAGAAAATGTCTAGGATTGTGTCCCTTCTGGACATTCCTGATGCAGCAGCAGTGGGTGGGTGCCACACCTGCATCATCTTCCTCATCACCGTCCCAGGTCTCCCACACTGCCTGAGGTGACATTGCTGCATAAGCTCTTCACAGCACATAACCAAAACAGTAATGGATGATGATTCATGGTGCCCAGAACTAATGGCCGAGCAGGGGATCAGGCAGAAGATGGTATCCACAACAGGTGCAGGCAACTCCGTCATTCTGCCAGTACGCGGCAGTTGGTGGTTGGAGTTGGTCCTGGCAGTGGTGGCGTGTGCCTCCTGCGGTGATGCGACGACCGGGCCGGTCAGGACTCGATTTGATTTGTGAGCCCTGGTGGGCCGCATTTGGGGACAGAGGTAGCGGACAGCACAGGGCCACAGACACATGGCATTGATGACCCCAAGGCCATCGCCTCAGAGGCCATCCAACATCTCAGAAGCAGGGGTCCCGAACCTGACCAGCACAGAGTTAGTGGACTCAACTGGGTCTGCACACTGGTCGGCCGGATGCACTGCGGCCGGCACGATGCACTGCAGCCGGCACAGGTACCCCGCCACGGGACGGTGACTTGCTGTGCAGTCAGATGGACCACGCAAGCTGAACTGGTCCTCATCAATGTCCGAGGTGTATGTGGCAGAGGGTTGCGGGGGACAGTGGAAGGTGTCCTCCAGAGCATGATGCAGAGGGTGGGAGCTGTCCGGAAGCAGCAAATGGAGGAGTGAAATGCCACAGCATCGTTTTAGCCACAAAGTCAGTATCACCGACATGATGGCGGCCACAACCTCAAGTCCATGGACTCAGTCGCCACCAAAGTTCAACCAGAAAGTGTCCATGGGTCTCAGGGAACAGACTTAGTGGCACCGGGGCTGAAAGGGGATGCAGTCTGCGATGAGGCCTGTACAATGACATCAAGTCAGCCATAAACAAATCAAGACTGAATTCGATTAGTGTGACCTACTCAAACGCAGTGGAGGCCTGAGGCAGCGGTCAGTGCGGGCCAGACGAGGTTCAGCGAGCTCCTCCTGGAACTCTAACACATGACGTTGTCATGACATTTGTGGGTGACTTGTGGTTGACGGAGGCAAAAGCACCAGAGCCAAGCGGGTGTTCAGTCAGCGACGATGACGTGTCCTGCCTGGTACGGACTGGATTGAATTGGCGTGAGGCCTCCTGGACCACAGTGTAGGCTGACGGCATAGTCATCAAGGGCCCACAGACATGTGTGGTTGGGATGCCAGGCACAGAATTGGTGTCACCACATCAAAGGTAGTATAGTGAGATAAATCTGCCATTCTTGATGTTCTCGGCCATAGTGTAATCAAGACTCAGTTCCAACTGTGTGACCTACTCGACCGCAGTGTAGGCCAGAGGCAGCTGTCAGCAGTGGCCCACAGCCACGTGTCGTTGGCTCGCGATGCACAGAGTTACTGACACCAAGGCAGTTGTCGGTAGTGTTCGATCACCTCCGTAACGATGATCCTTTTTCCCTCTGTACTGAAACGCGTCATCCTCTTACACCTCTCCTTGCATGCAATGATATGTTCTCTGCCATTGACAAATCAAAACTCAGTCCCACATGTGCAAATGACTCAAACGCAGCGTGGCCCGAGGGCAGTAGTCCGTGTGGGCCCACGGACACCTGTGGATGGACTGCTATGCACAGACTTGGTGGCATCACATCGATGGGAGTATAGTGAGATAAAATATGCCATAATTGATGTTCTCTGCCATAGTGTAATCAAGACTCAGTTCAAAATGTGTGACCTACTTTTCTGCTGTGCATGCAGGAGGAGTACCTCAATGAGAAGGGAGTGCAGCGTGCCGGTGTTGTAGAGGCCGTGATGGTCTGACGAGGCTTCCAGGTTCAAGGCACTCTGGCTTGGAGCTTGCACTGGCACGTCATGGGCCCTCATCGACACACACCGGTGTTGGCAGGTGTACATTGAGGCCTGGGTGTTGCCTGCAGCCCGGGGTGCAGCAGGCACGCAGGAACGCAGGCAACACCGCTCATGGCGACAGCGTCGGCTTCGTGGCGGGGTGAGGGGCGCCGCCCTGGCAGAGTCGTTGGGCATTCCAGAAGAGGATCACGGCAAGAGCTACATTCTTTTTATTCACACCCCTACACATGCCCGGCGTACGCCGGGCCAGCCCATTCCCCTCAAGCTTACGGGGGAACGTGACAAGCTACATTTCGGGGATCTTTCCCACTGGCTGGGGTGACATGATTGCGTCCACTGTCCACTGCATTCCATACACCAGCGGTGTATGTCGACATGGATATGTGTGTGGTCTGCATACTGCAGTCTGGTCATTGCTTTGACGCCACGCTTGGCATTGTGTACATTGTCATTCATCGGTCAGTTGCCTCCTTCGCACATGCCTGGTCCCCACCCCTTCCCACAATCTGCTATTGTGTGGCTGAGGTGCCATGCAGTTGATTGCTTATGTGCATGGCTGGCCCAGGTTGCCAGAGTGAGTTGTGCTGTTGTGTCTGGTGGGGGGCATGTTGTATGTGAGTTTGTGATGTGTGCATTCCCAGTGTTGTGAGTTACATGGTTGTGGAGTTGAGGTGTGTGGTGTGTTCATTTGGTACTTGCCAACTCATGCACTCGGAATGGGTGGTTGGAGTCGAGGTTGGTGGAGATTCCCAGGTGGTCCACTATTGCCTTCACAGTGATGGTATGCGTGTGCTTTCGGTTGCGGATATTGTGTGCAGTGTCACCAGGGGGCACAAGTAAGACATGTGTACATTCAATTGCCCGCTGACACGTGAGGGAATCCAGCTGTTCCTGTGCAGTGTGGGGGAAGGATAGGTAGTGTGGTACCAAGCTGATGATGGCATCCAAGACAGTTGTGGGGGCTTGGATGTGGCTGGCTGTGAGACTCCTCGGACTCTGGCGGTTGTTAGTTGCCAGGTCCCAGAGGCCAACAGGTGTGGCACAGCCAGCAGCTTTGTCTGCGGAGGGATGTTGGTTGTCTGCTGTGTTGGTACCGTCAGCCTGTGGTCAATGGTCATCAGGATGCGTAGGATGATTGTCTTTTTGAGCCTGTGGTGGGCAATGACGTTCCCAGGTGTTGGGTCGGTGAGGTTGGTGCGTTTTTAGCAGATCGCTGTCTTTGCGCTGCCTCAGTGTTGGTCCGGGCGGGGGTGGGCGGGCCAGGGCAGGGGCCTGGCAGTGGTGGCGGTTGGTGTTGTTGCCCTATTGGGACCCCGGCCTGCATGTTCAGTTGCCCGGGTGCATTTGTTGTTCTTCATGTTTGGCTCGGGCTGTGCTCCCTTGTCTGTAGCCGGTTGTTGTACGACTATGCACTAGGTCAGAGCAGGTGTTAATTTCATGCTGCTAACGCGCCTTATTGCATGTTTTGTGATCTTATCGCCGGTCTGGCTGGTCGTTGAGAATGTTGTGGAGTGGTGTTGTCGCAGCTTTTTGCACAGGAACACCTACTCTGCATCTCATTTAGCAATAGTTGCCAGGGTCATCTGTGCCGATGTTTTTTGCGGCTGCTATCGCAGGTAAACTGGTGCTATGGACTGTTGGCACCAGCTTGTGAATGGGGTGATAGATTTCTTGCGACTTTGGTTGCGCTAAAGTGCCGTTAACTTAGAGATAGCTCCTTGAGAATATGGCCCTCTGTTTTTTCAGTGACTCCCACAAGGTCTGTTTCACTCTCAATTTGGTGACATAAACAAAACAGACTACAACCTAATTTCCACAATTTTTTTAAAAACGAGTTTGTGGCAAGTGGCTTTATAAAAATGATTAAGGTTTAATACACAGCTTGTAGTGCAGAACCTTACATGAGAATATTCTCACACAAGTTGTAGACTTACTTCGCTGAGGAATGCAATAATTCCGAAATGTAAAAAACTTTACTGTGAGTGGCTCAGTAGTACTGGTAATAAATATAACATGGAAAGTGTCACGGGCAAGAAACAATCAAGGCAGTGAGTATGTGATGGTTGTTCAGTCTGGATGCAGTCCCAACCAGCATCCACTTGGCCACAGAAAGGAGGCGAAGGAAGACAACACAAAACTGACATACATCAGAAAAATAGTGGACACAGGCAGAACTCCGAGGAATCTCATGGAGTTTTTAGATAATTCCACGGAATTCCATGAGTTCAACCCACCCCAATTTGAAACTACATAAGCAACTTATTTGTTTCATAAATACAGAAGTTCGTGGTGTGGTCAAGAAGCAAACATTTTAATGTACCTTCACCATTTTCTATTCAAACTTTTTTTTTTCAAGCAGCATTGCTTTTAGTCATTGTTGAGGCATAGTACGAGTAAATATATGTTTTATAGTTTTCTGCATTCGAATTAAGTTATTTCATCAAGGTTTGCACATAATGTCTGCGCATTAATTGAGAACCAGCATCAATATCATAAATCTGCTTGTCCACCCTTAAGTTTCCCAATATAAAATGCTACCTCACTTCTGTGGGTATATCTGGTGCCCATGACAGGAAAGGGCCCAAAATAAAACAGAGACACTTCAAAATTTTCCACTGAAACTAACTTTAATTTGCAGTGTGGGTATATGTGGATTTTGAACTATCAATCTTGCATTTTCAAAAACTAGACAACTAGTGGAATCTGGGGTAGGGTGACATGCATGACTCTCACCACATTTTCTTGCACAGAAGCCTTTGCAATCCTCAAAGTTTGACTAAAAACATGCTTTTTTCACACATTTCTTTGAGGAAAGCTTCTGGAATCTGTGCACACATTCCCTACCATTCAGCATTTCCCCAAGTCTCCTAATGGAAATGGACCCCATCAAAGTAACAATCATAGAACAACATTGTACCGACACGATGGAGATACTGATTTTCAGAGTAAACATACATCCGCAGTTATGTTGGAGGGGTGCCTTGGTCTATCGACCCCCGGGGCCCTTATCTAACTTCTCATGTCGCATACTGGAAGTAATCTCTCCGCATGTGATTGCCACGAACAATTTTCTACTACTTGGAGACTTTAATGTCCAGGGAGAAAATCTTAATAACACAGAAACTCTCTCCTTTTTCACAGATTTATCCACTCTAAATTTAAGGAAAATAAACACTGTTGTGACACACCAGGCAGGACACATGCTCAATCTTATTTTAACCAACTCCCCGAATATCCGCTATACCACAACGACCCCTCTTGAATGGTCAGATCACCATTTGGTGGATTTCTCAGTCTTGAGTGAACAAGAAATAGGAGGTTATAAAACCAGACCTACCAGAGCATTTAGGCAGTGGCACAAAATCACTCCTCAATCCTTTCAAGATTCCTTTATCCCCCCCTGTTTTGAAGGATTGGATGGCATAGAGGATCAATTAACATCTTTCAATACCAACCTCATGGCAGCCATCAATCAGTTAGCTCCATCTAAATCACAATTAAACCCCAACAAACGTGCGCAGGCCTTGTGGTATTCATCCACTCTGAAAACAGAGAAATGCCGATGTAGAAAGTTAGAACGCACCTGGCGCCTTTCACATAATCAAATCAAATCAAATCAATCAGCTTTATTCGGCAATTAAGACATAAAAGCACATTTACAAACATTATTTACAGTTATATAAATTACCTAAAAAATGAGTAAAATTCCAATAAAATTTTTCAATGTCCGTCAAGCTAATTCATGCTTTAAGAAGAATAAAAAACCACAATCATAAAATTCGAACCTGCTCATATCAGCTTAAATTGCACAGGGAATAACATAATATAACATTGTGGGCACCTTGATTACCTACTTATAATAACGGCAGCGGGTGATGTTAACAAGATGTTGAGTTGCTTATGGGTAAGGAGTTAACATTGAGTTTCAGAGCTTTTAACCTTATGCCCCAGGCCCATCCTATAAACTTAGCTACTGCTACACAGATCGGGGGTGCAGGATCGGTGCACAGAATGCGAAGGGCGATAGCATATCTTCTAATGCCCATGGACTTGCAAATTGGTTTTATCCATTTTTCCCTCGGTATTGCATACATTGGACAAAAGAATAGTACGTGACCTATATTTTCGCATTCATCTACGCATCTAAAGCACCTATCCTTGTTAATGCCTGCTCCCCCCCATCTAGAGGTGAAATCTGCAACGGGTAATGTACCCACCCGCAGTTGAAAGTATAGCTTGCGATCAGTGATTTTTTCAATGATGTCCCAGAACTTCTCTTTGAGGGGTTGGACTTTAAACTCTAGGAAGCGGGACGTTAGATGAGAGGAAAGGCCTTGGGCAATTTCTAGTTTATAAACCCATTCCCAGTACATCATTTTCAGCTTTTCTTTGGAAGGAAAAACTGCACGTGTAGGATTTTTCCAGAGTTTAATTAGGCCTAAACTGCCTAGTAGGGATTTGATCTCAAGCAACCAGATTATTTTTTGGGACCTGTCGGATTCAATTATATCCACAAAACCACTCCTATAGTGCATGAGTTCATCTGTGCACCAGAGTCTACGCCAATATAATATTGGACGTAACCTCGCCAGATGTTCTAGGGTTTTTTTGCCAAGATCCAATAGTAAGGGACGCAATGGCGTACTAGGTGGAAGATTTGTGATTTTGCGAAGAAAAGCATTTTCTAGGACCTTCAGCCTATTCAAATTGGCAAAGCCCCAGAGCTCGGCCCCGTAAAGGCATGAGCCCAGGACCGACGTTCCATAAATTTCTAGAGCTGGAGAGATTGGCTTAGTGAGTGAGTTTTTAAACCTAGATAGAAGAGCCCCTGACTTTTGTTTGTGTTGCAAGACAGCGCGGTCAAGTTGGCAATCCCAGCGCATGTCTTTTTGTAAAGTTATCCCCAGGTAAGTAAATGAGGTAACCTCCTCCAAGGGTAACTTGTTCATGAATATTTTCCCCTTGAAGGATTTTGATCCATTGAATGACATAAATTTGGTTTTTCCCGTGTTGACTTCCAGACCCCTTACAGTGCAAAATTCTTCAAAACACCGGAGGGCCTTCGATAGGCCACTGGGGGTCTTTGAGATAATCAACGTGTCATCCGCGAACATGAGGATAGGGATGCGTTCACCGGCCAAAGCAGGTGCATCGGTCGGGGTCAGAGAAAGGCGACCGGCCACCCCGTCGACAAACAGTGAGAACAGGGTCGGCGCCAAGACGCACCCCTGCCGCACTCCCCTGCCGACCGGGAAGTCCTCGGTCACCTCCCCCATGCCCCCCCACCGCACTCGAGCAACGTTTCCCTCATGTAAACGGATAATCATGGAAAGGAGCTCAGGAGCAATACCCATTTCCCCCAAAACCTGCCATAGCCTGCTCCTTGGGACCAGGTCAAAGGCGGCCCTTAGGTCCACGAATACTGCATAAAGGGCACCCCTCCCCAAGACCACGGTCTTCCAGTATATGTTGACAAAACGGAAGACTTGGTCAATGGTACTTATCCGGGAACGGAACCCTGCCTGCATTGGGCTCAAAATGTCATGGTCGTCGATCCAGAGTTGGATTTTGTGGAGGAGCAAGCGGCCTATAATCTTTTGGATCGAGTCAATTAGACTGATTGGCCTATAATTACTTGCCTTTGTTTTATCCCCCTTTTTATATACTGGGACGATTTCAGCGCCCTTCCATGAACACGGGATGTCGGCTCCCTGGGCAATTGCATTTGCAAGTTGCAAAATGTAGCAAGACCAAAGACTTCTATTGTTAACAAACATGTCTGCAGGGATTCCGTCCATGCCAGGGGCTTTTCCTCTGACCACTTTATCCAAAGCTCTATTTACGTCTTTTATTGAAAATAGGGCCTCTGTGTAACATACAGATGGGGAGGTCTCAAAAGGACTGATTTCACACGGTGCGGCATACTGGGGTTTGAAGTAATCAACCCAAGCATTTTGTGCCACGTTGTTTTGCGGCCGCTCTGCAATGCCACCCCTGTCCCATTTATATGTATCCCAGAAAACTCTACTATTCTTATCCCTGGAAGCATCCAATAGGTCCTTCCACATTTCAGTATCCCAGGTTGCCTTTGCCTCTTTCAATATCTTCCCATAACGGGACCTGGCAGTCCTTACAAGTGATGTGTCTTTCAACTTGAGTGCACTGCCAAGCTCTATCCGGGCTTTCCGACACTCATTATTATACCAGCCCTCTTTTTTATGAGGTTTGGGATTTCTACCGGAGGTAGGTTTAAGAAAATATTTCCGCAGGCCCGCAAAAAGCCTGGTATGGATTTCTGCCACTAGATGAGGTGGATTTGGTCCCTTAGCCTGTACACCCAATACTTCTAGAGCAGAGATTACTTCTCCATTTATTGCCTGTACAGTCTTTGGGTCCTCAGCAATCCGGTCCCATTTTAGGTAGCGTGTATTATTAGACAGGAGGTGCTCAGACTCATACGTAGCTTGCACTGGTGGTGAACAACCAAGCAAGGACGCATTAAATGACGAGACTAATGGATGATGATCGCTCTCTTGCCGACTAATTACCTCCATGTCTTTAAAGTGGGTCCAGAGTTGTATATGGATCAGTAAGTAATCAATCCTACTAGCCCTACGTCCGTTATCAAAAGTATTTGCACCTTGTTTATCGGACGGACTTCTGCCGTTCGCTGCTCTCATGTGATTGCCTAAACAGAGGCCATTTAATTGAATTGC
Source organism: Triturus cristatus (assembly GCF_964204655.1). Taxonomy (NCBI): domain Eukaryota; kingdom Metazoa; phylum Chordata; class Amphibia; order Caudata; family Salamandridae; genus Triturus; species Triturus cristatus. Next base: position 1,078,605,108 of record NC_140585.1, read on the forward strand.
GGCCTCTGTCCACCTTTGTGCTGGTACAATCTCGAGTGGTGGAATTCCCCATTTAACATCTTCTTCCTCAGTAAGCTGTGATATGTCATCTAAGTACAGTGGTTCGAACGATGTGTTGAAATCACCTGCTATAATAGGCAGGATGTTAGGGGGCAGGGAGTCGATTGTTTCTTCCAGTAATTGAACAACTGGAGACCTTTTTCCCCCGGGGAGATCTCGCGCATAGACATTAAAAATTTCTAGGTTAATCCCGGACTTTGGGACAATCTTTACAGATAAAATATCGTCACAAATGCGAGGACTTTGGGTTGCTCGGCATCCTAAGTTTTGCTTTAGCCATATAGTTAGCCCGCCAGACGGCCGGCCTCTTTTGCTTTTTATGGCTGGGATGTGAAAGTTAAGCAGGCGGGGCCGCAGAATGACGTTGCGGCAACAGCAGCGGCAGAGGGACACCCAGCGGGACAGCAGCGGCACTTAGGTGAGCGGATGAGGGCAGGGCAAGGCACCAGCAGTCACCCCCGCGCTATTTCTGGCTCCAAAGGGATTCCTGAAACGATCTTCCCGCTCCACCGAAGGAGCGGCGTTCTTTTGAGCGCCTCCGGGCGCTTTGCTGACGTCAAATGGCGCTAGGGCGCCTGGGAGTTGTGGTCTCCCCTCGCCGGGGCCGCAGAATGACGCTGCGGCAACAGCAGCGGCAGAGGGACACCCAGCGGGACAGCAGCGGCACTTAGGTGAGCGGATGAGGGCAGGGCAAGGCACCAGCAGTCACCCCCGCGCTATTTCTGGCTCCAAAGGGATTCCTGAAACGATCTTCCCGCTCCACCGAAGGAGCGGCGTTCTTTTGAGCGCCTCCGGGCGCTTTGCTGACGTCAAATGGCGCTAGGGCGCCTGGGAGTTGTGGTCTCCCCTCGCCGGGGCCGCAGAATGACGTTGCGGCAACAGCAGCGGCAGAGGGACACCCAGCGGGACAGCAGCGGCACTTAGGTGAGCGGATGAGGGCAGGGCAAGGCACCAGCAGTCACCCCCGTGCTATTTCTGGCTCCAAAGGGATTCCTGAAACGATCTTCCCGCTCCACCGAAGGAGCGGCGTTCTTTTGAGCGCCTCCGGGCGCTTTGCTGACGTCAAATGGCGCTAGGGCGCCTGGGAGTTGTGGTCTCCCCTCGCCGGGGCCGCAGAATGATGTTGCGGCAACAGCAGCGGCAGAGGGACACCCAGCGGGACAGCAGCGGCACTTAGGTGAGCGGATGAGGGCAGGGCAAGGCACCAGCAGTCACCCCAGCGCTATTTCTGGCTCCAAAGGGATTCCTGAAACGATCTTCATAATCAATCTGACAAAGACTTATTATAAAATGCTCTGACTACTTACCATAAAAATCTGAAACTTGCTCGAAAAACGTATATCGCGAGCCAGATTGATAATGCCGAAAATCCCTCTCGCACACTTTATCATATATTAAATACATTTACCAACCCCACAGCATGCAATGCTGACGCTGCCCCCTCACAACTCCTCTGTGACAACATAGCCAATTATCTAGCTCAGAAAATTGAACAAATATATCAAAAAATTACCTTGACCATTGGGCCTTGCCCTAATCAGCCTCTAAAGTCTCTCCCTGTTAAAAAGGCACTACAAACCTTAGTCATCTTTCCCACATGCACTATACCGGAAGTTGACGCTCTTTTAAAAAGCACAAAATCTGGCTCACCTTCAGACCCTATGCCTGCCAAAATCGCAGCCACTTTGTCAACTTCTCTCGCTAGTCCTATTTGTGCTATTCTTAATAAATCATTGGAGGAAGGTGTCCTTGCGGTTGAGTGGAAAGCAGCCCAGGTTGTTCCGATAAAGAAAAACCCGAAGTTGTCACCAGAAGATATTACCAACTATCGTCCTATTTCCTTGCTTCCCCTTAATAGTAAACTTCTCGAAAAACATAATAATAAACATCTCTTCGAGTTTATTGAAACTACCCACTGTCTAGATCAATCACAATCCGGTTTCCGCTCGAAACACAGTACTGAGACTACATTAGTGGAGGTTACTGATAACATCAGAATGGCAGCAGACAAGGGTCAGGCAGTGATGTTGGTCCTGCTTGACCTGTCTGCTGCCTTCGACACCATATCCCATCAGGTTCTGATCACCCGCCTTAAGGAGATAGGTGTTAGAGGCAAAGCACTGAGTTGGTTAATTGATTTCTTGACCAATAGGACGCAAACCATCAATCTTGGTCCTTATCGTTCTCAAACCACCGGTATCAGCAAGGGGGTCCCTCAGGGCTCCTGCTTGAGCCTCACATTATTTAACATCTATGTGGCCCCCTTAGCAGGTCTCCTCAGAAGGCTTGGATTCACCCCCATATCCTATGCTGATGACACGCAACTTCTGCTGTCATTTGACAAAGCAAATCCACTCACCCAGGACATTTTTTCCGACGGTATGAAGGGTGTTGCGCTTTGGATGAGGGAGAATTTTTTACAACTGAACACTGACAAATCTGAAATAATGTTGTTTGGAGAGGCAAGACTAAGATGGTCCCCTAGCTGGTGGCCAGAGGAGTTGGGCTCTGCCCCGTCCCCTAAAGATGTAGTAAAGGATTTGGGTGTGCGCTTGGACAAGGATTTAACGCTTGAAGAACATGTAAACAGTACTGCCAACACCTGCTTTCATACTCTCCGCATTTTGCGGAGGGTCTGTCCCTTTCTTCCTATCTCTACTCGTAAAACCTTTGTCCAATCATTGATTATCAGCAGGCTAGATTGCTGCAATGCCTTATTAATTGCAGCCAAGGAAAAATATTTAAACAAATTGCAGGTGGTCCAGAACAATGCATCCCGCTTAGTAAACAATGCACTTCCCAGGACCCCTTCAGCCCCTCTGCTCCATGACCTTCATTGGCTCCCTATAAAAAAGAGAGTCAGGTTTAAAATCTGTTGTTTGGTTTTCAAATCCTTACATAACTTAGGTCCCGGTTACCTGGCTCGTAAACTTATTAGATACACTCCCACAAGACTGTTGAGATCCAGTCAACTTGCATACCTATGTACCCCTCGCACCAAACTGGCACGGATGGGAGGGAAGGCGTTCTCTCATCTGGCGCCCCATTACTGGAATCTTCTCCCCCTACATCTTCGTCAATGTACCAACCTACTGGTCTTCAGGAAATTGTTGAAAACAGAACTTTTCAAAACTGTACTCTCTGTAGTGGTCATTCGGCTGTCCTAAGCGCAGAGATACCCCGTATGGGGTGATTCAGGTGCTATATAAAACCCATAAATAAATAAATAAATAAAAATACCTCAGTTGTGTGGGTATGCCTAGCACCCTTGACAAGAAAGGAAACGCAGCATAGACGCATCACATTTTTCACTGAAAACTCAAAGTTTTTCTGCAATGTGGGTAGCTGCAGATTTTGGGCTCTAGACTAGCTGTCAACAAGGGAAACCTAGCAAACCAGCACATTTCTGAAAACTGGACAACGAAGCAAATCCAGTAGTGCATGATTTGCATTGCTCTCACTAGGTAATTTTACCCAGAAGTCCTTGCAAACCTCAAACTTTGCTAAACAATACACATTTTCCTCACATGTGATGGAAAGTTCTGGAATCTGCAGAGAGTCACACATTGCCTACCACCCTAAGTTCACACCCATCTCCTGTTAAGAACGGTACCACACTTCTGTGAGTGGGCCAAGAGACCTTGACACAAAAGACCCCAAAGCACTACTTGGAGAGATCAGCAATGAGGTAGCTGCGTTATAAGGGAATGTGCTTGCTAACACCAGTGGAAACCTACCAACCGCAGACATTTTTGGGTATTTCCAGAGTGGTGAGTATTGCATGAGTCGCATGAAGTTTTCTCACCCACAATGCTCTGCAAATCTTGGCTTAAAATCATGCATTTTCCTTTCATATCTGTGATTGGAACTTCCGGAATCAGCAGAAATACACAAAAGTCCTACCACCCAACGTTACTCCAGTTCTGGTGATAAAAAGACAGCCCTGATCGTGTGGCTGGGCCTAGTGCCCATGACAGGAACAGAGAAAACCAAGGCCAATGTCCTTGTGAGATAACGATAATGAGAACGTGTTACTTCACCTTGCTGTATACCCAAAAGCAAAGCATACTTTAAAGTACAAGGGGTGATCCCATTCAAACAACTGCTCATTTAGTACGGAGCTGGCATGCAGCAGAGACAATTTCTGTGAGACAGCTAAAAAAAACACATCTGAGTCAGAGAGGGCCAAAGCCTAAGCTCAGGCACAACACCTATTAGCAAATGTGAGCCCTACCAACCATTAGCAAAGCCAAAAGGCTGTAGGCTGTCAGCAACTGCCAGACCTATTTGTCAATACTTCTTTTGACATGGCTTATGACTTGATTGATGGGGAGCTACTCGCCCATTGTCATTATAAAAATAATTTTCCAATTGTACACATTCAACTTTGTGCATCAGAGCGCTCCTTGAGAAAATGCACAGTGCCATCACTCACAGTGAAGTTAGCCAAAGGCAGAAGCACCCAGGCCCATTGCCCCATGCTGCACTGGGTGGAAAAATAATGTGAATGGATGAAGAGAGTTGTGTATAAACCCTGAACAAATATTTCTTTGAAATGTTTTTTCCACTTGGGAATCACACAGCACAAAAGCATTTAGGCCGCAAATAGGGTCAGCCCATTTTACGGGAGGGCCGATCTCCTGACAATTACATTTTTTAAATATATTTAGTTTTTCATGTTACTTCTCATGCTTTGCTCCCCAGGGTGAAAACCCACTTTTTATTTCAAAATACAGCACTGGGGGTGGGTGGATAGGTCCTGTTCCCCACACGGGCCAACTCCTTAATAGACACATCCCTACTATCTAGTATCTAGTAGGAAGTTGTAGGAAGTAGGAAGATGTTTGAGGAAAGCATTATTGAAAAGGGGGGACTCTTCCTTTTCCAACAAGGTCTTCCTCAAACTGAGGAAGGAATATTGTGCCACAAATACCTCACTGGACTGCAGATAGAGTACTCACCTGCTGGCTCCTCTGCCTCTGGTGTGAGTATGTGACCTCATTGCAGCTCACTGAGCACTGACATCATAGATAGGGGGCAAGGAATGAAGTGGAGCTAATTCACTTTATCCTACCCTTTTTTTTTTTTAAGGATTCTTCTGGTACAAGCACTACAGGATCCTTTTAATGCCTCGCTAGTGTTGGTCAATGGCTGACAGATGCACCGTGGAGTTGGTGGGTGTGTCGGCCATTGGCTGATACCTACTCTTAAGGGGTTAAGCTTAGCTTAACTTAGCTAACTCTTGAATTTGCAAGTTTAACTGGCATTCTTTTTAGCCACTTTACGTGAGGTTCCTTTTCTACTTCTCTATATGAGAACACAACAAAAGAAAGTGGTAGATGCCAGAGTGAAGGAGAGTGCCTCTGTTAAGTCAGTGTAACTTTCTTACTTAGGGCTTCATTACGATGATGATGCAACTGCCTCTAACAAGCTGTACGGGGTGGTCCCAACGACAGACCGCCCTTCTGGCCGAGCACCACATTACGATGCAGGCTGTCAGACCCTTGAATGTCTGGGGAAGGACATCTACATCCGACAGTATCTACTGATCCTGATGGGGCGGTGGTTGGAATCGTCATCCTGAATTGAGGCGGTGCCTGCTCAGGCACCACCGTCAGGACCACTATGTCCCTTTCCAACTGCCTGATCATTGGGGTCCCACTGCCATGTAAAGGTAGCAGGAAAGGGTCTTTGGGTTCCCAAGCAATGAGCCCATCCCCCATGTGCCACTCTAATGTGGCCCTTGGCCTACACACATTCATGCACCCTGTGCCAGGCACCTCATGGTGCATGGCTAAGGGTGCATGAATGTGCACCATGTGCTCAATATCCCTGCAGTGTGTGCAGCATAAGCCGCAGTTTTATTGAGCGTTTTTCCGCCCGCAAGCCTGGCAGTCATATTGTAATTGGGTGGTAGGACCACCGACGTCTTGTACGTGACCCAGAGGATTTGTGGGTATGTGGTTAGGTGGCATGCCTCACTTTCTATATAATGGAATGAGGAAAAGATGAAGTGACGGTGATCAGAATTTATCTGATTTTCCAGCTCCATCATGAAAGAATATACACTTTAATAACACAAATGTATGTGTATATTGTTTACAAGTTTGCATTTGTCTTCTGAGACTGAACAAAGGAAACACAGAACATATGATTCGAAATCTACAGTTGCATTGGTTTATATTCCATATCGAGAAAAAAATAAGGTTTATTTTAATATATATAGAAATACAATTCCAGTCTCAAAAAAATCTTCTGCTTCTACTTCTCTTTTTCTTCTTCCTCTTATTATTTTTATTATTATTATTATTATCATCACCATCAGTCAGAGCACCAATGATAACAATAATAATAATAATAACAATAATAATAATAATCATAATAATAATAGTAGTAATATGATATTAACCCTTTCTATGCTCATGACAGAGCGGTTCCATCATGAGCCAGGGAGGACCTGGCTTGGCAGTACAGGCTGGACTGTTCTCATGAGGCACAGGGTCAAGACTGATTTGCATATGGCCAGGTCTAAACTGAGGTGGCATGGTGAGCAAAAGAATGATGGATTTAACCCAGATCTCTTGACTGGGGGTGAATGTTTTGATTTGTTCTGCATTCCGTCCATCAAATGTGTGTCTTATGGTGGGCGTGTGCTCACGATGGAACTGCTCCGTCATGGCACCTACCCATGGGGGAAGCGCTGGCGCTCCTCCATGGGCAGCCCATCACCTTCCCTCCAACAAGGCTGGCAGTTGAAGAGTTTCCGCTGCCACCCCGACTCCCCCGGGTCAATCCCATGAAGTCAGCGTGCACAGCGAGCGTCGACGTCATCAGGAAGCCCTTGACACGCTGGAAACCATTTGCCTCTAGGTGTCCAATGGAGAAAGGTAGGTTTCCTTGCTCCTGGGGGGGGGGGGGGGTTTCCTCCGTACACAGAGGCATCGGGAGAGGAAAGACTTTTTCCTCTCCCTTGATGTCTCATTGCAGGGCATTTCTGCAGCAGAAATGCCCCACTAGGCACCAGGGATTTTTTTTTTTAAATGGAAGCGACCCCTTGTGCATGGGTCACTTCTAAAGGGGCTCATATTTGCTGGATGCTTTTTCTGGCCACCCCTGGGGGCAGGTTGGCCCGTTGTTTTGGCCTTTCTGCCTACAGGGGGGGGAGAAAACCCCAATACGCACCAGGGATTTTGTTTTTGTTTTATGGAATCGACCCCTTGGGCAAGGGCAGCTTCCAAGGAGGTGAACTAAACTGGATGTTTCTTCTGCCCCCAGGCAGATCGGCCCGTTCAGTTGGCTTTCTGCCACCAAGGGGGGGGGGGAGAAAAACCCACTAGGCACTAGGGATTTTCTTTTTCGTTGTATGGAAGCGACCCATTGGGCAAGGGTCACTTCCAAGGGGGTGAAATTGACTGCATCTTTGTTCTGCTCCCCCGGGGGCAGGTCCAGCCTGTTTGTGTTTGATTTTCTGCCCCCGGAAAGGCAGAAAACCCCACTCAGTACCAGGGATTTTTGTTATTGCAAATGGAAGCAACCCCTTGGGCAAGGGTAGCTTCCAAGGCTGGCTGGCTATCGGCCTTTCTGCCCCTGGAGGCAGAAAACACCACTAGGCACCTGGGATTAATTTTTTATTGCAGATGGAAGAGACCCCTTGGCCAAGCGTCGCTTCCAAGGCGGTTAAATTACGTTTATGTCTTTTCTGCCCCAGGGGACAGATCTGAGTGTTTTTTTTGGCCTTTCTGCTCCCAGGTGGGAGGAGGGGCAGAAAACACTACTAGGCACCAGGGATCTATTTCTTTTGCAAGGAGGCAAATTTCTCTTTGCTGTTTTCTTCCTCACCTCTATTTATATGTAGATAACTTCTACACTGGTGTGCAGTTGTTCAGGGAATTGTCCAAAGTGGAAACTGTTGCTTGTGGCACAATCCGCTCAAACCGTAAAGGTTTCCCAAAAGAACTTGTTTATCAAAAGCTTGTGCGGGACAGAGCAGTGCGTTGCGTAGCGTAGCGAGAAACTTCTAACTGTGAAGATTTGCAGGCATGATAGATGTTTACATGCTGACTACCATCCATGATGAAAGCATTTTACCTGTGACTGTTTGGTTTCAGGTTCCTGTAGTGTGCAAACTTGTGTGCATTTTAAACTATAATAGGTACATGGTTGGTGTTGACAGAGTAGATCAGAGGTTGGAATCTTACACTGCTCTTTGTAAGGCTTATATTCGGTATAGGAAGTTGTCCATCCATCTGTTCCTCTTGGCAACCTTTAATGCTTTTGTTGTAATTAAGGATTGTTGTCCTGAGTCAACGATTACTTTTGTTAAGTTTCAGGAGGCTGTGATAGGCAGCCTTGTTGCAGTAGAACAGGCAATTGTTCCTAGAGTTGGAGTCGTGAAGGATGTGGCTAGATCGAAAGATCGCCACTTTCCTGATCACATTCCTCTCACGCCCTCAAAAGACTTTCCCAGTAGGAGATGTAGAGTCTGTTGGCGAGTGTCCTTCTAACCCTGTGCCGTGTGTGCCTGCTTGTTTTAGAATGTACCATACACAAAATAATTTTTGGGCGCATATATGAGTGGTAAAGTGAACTGCCTGGTCTATATTGTTTTATATATTTTGTTCAGTTTCAAGGTTGGCATTAGTGCAATGTATTTAATTTCAAATTTTGTGTTAGTAGATTTGTATCTACATAAAATGTGCGTGCTTCTGTTTTCTTTGTTGTATAAAAAAAAAATGTGATGGTGGTGTGTGTAGACTGGAGCTTAGATGGTGGTGTGTGTGGACTGGCACTTAACTGGCGGTGTGCATGTACTGACACTTGGCTGGTGGTGTGCGTGAACTGGTGCTCGGCTGGCAGTGTGCATGGACTGGCTGATGGCTGGCAGTGTGAATGGACTGGCACTTGGCTGGTGGTTTGTGTGGACTGGCACTTGGCTGGCGGTGTAAATGGACTGGTGTTTGGCTGGCAGTGTGCGTGAACTTGTGCTTGGCTGGTGGTATGCGTGGACTGGCGCTTGGCTGGCGGAGTGTGAGTAGTGACTTACTACAGGTCACTACACACACTGGTAGCCAAACGCAAGCCCACACAATCCGTCAGCTGGTTTGGTTGCTGTGTCAGGCTTGTGGGCGTGTGAAAGTGATGGACCCTTAAATGGCGCTGTCTGCTGATGCGAGTGTTGTAATGTGATGGGCCCGTGGCTGGCGTTGTGAATGATTTTGTATTTGCCACACGTGTGAAAGGTGTATGGATGTGTTGTGAAGAAATTTGCACCTTCTCGTGGCTTTACAACTCACAAGCTGTGAGTCAATGGTTCAGTTACTTGTCCTTTTAATTATTAACAGTGCATTTCATTTTGTGAAATCTCTTGTTGATAACATTGTATATACTGCTCTATCACTCAACCTCATGCCAAATCCGACCAGTATGTCTGTGTGCCTGAGGAATAGATGGTTGTGCAGTAATATTTGTCTTTTCTGTCTTTCTCTCCCAAGTTGTACATTCCATCTAAGAAAAACCTACCAACTCTAGATATTCTCGTAAACTAAACACCCAGGGGAGTACATGCTGATGTCTCTCGTGGATCCCAACAAGTTATCTATCCCACAATGTCCTGCAAACCTCAAAATGTGACTGACACATGTTCCTTGCATTACTGTGCCATAATGTTCACACTTCGGAAAGAAAAAACAAATTTCTTACCACCCAGCATTTCCCCAAGTCTAGTGATAAAAATGGTACCTCACTTGTGTGGGTGGGCCAAGTACATGTGGCAGGGAAGGGCCCAAAACGTATTGTGTAGACATCCAAAATGTCCTATTTCGAAACAACCAGGTTTTGCAAGGGGGTCACCTGAGTTTTTGGCCTCGGGCCCGCTAGCCATCTAGGGAAACCTACCAAACCCAGACATATTTAAAAAGAGGACACCCAGAGTTCATGAAGGTATGGCTTGTGTGGACCCGCCAATGTTTTCCTACCTAGAATCCCCTGCAAACCTCAAATTTGGCTGAAAATTTCACATTTTTCTCATATTTCTGCATGGGAAAGTGGTAGGATCACCGGGCTGCCAGAACATTTCCTACCACCTGGTGTTCTCCATGTCTCCCTATAAAAATGGTACCTCAGTCGTGTGGGGGGGAGAAGTACCCATGGCAGGCAAGGGCCCAAAACTTATTGTGGAGACTTCAAAATTACCTATCCTAAAACAACCTGGTTTTGCAAAGTGGGCACCTGGGTGCTTGGCCCTGGGCTCAGTGGCCATCTAGGGAAACCTACCAACCCCATACATTTCTAAAAACTAGACACCCTGGGGAGTCCAGAGAGGTATGGCTTGCATGGATCCCCCAAAGTTTCCATACCCAGAATCACCTGTCAACCTCAAATTTAGCGGGAAAAAAAATACTCAAATTTTGTGTGGGAAAGTTGTAGGACCACTGGGCTGACCCAAATTTCCAAAGGTCTCTCGATAAAAATGGTACATCACTTGTATGGGTGGGTCAAGTACCAGTGGCAGGTATGGGTCTAAAAAGTATTGTGGAGACTTCAAAATTAGAAAATTACCTTGTTTTGCAGCAGGGGCACCTGAGTTTTTTTGCCCTGGATTCACGGCAATCTAGGGAAAACTACCAAACCCACACATTCCTGAAAACTAGACACCCTGGGGAGTCAAGAGAGATATGGCATGCGTAGATCACCCAATATTTCTCTACCCAGAATCCCCTGCTAACCTTAAATTTAGAAGGGAAGGAGACATCCAACAAAGCCCTCAAGGGCACTCAACAGAAGCATTATTGGGTCAGTCCTCCCACCACCACAGACCAGAATCTTTTAACCATGAGACACTGCCAAACCATGTGATAGAAATCGACAGGAGCATTGCTACAGCGAGGGCAGGTAGGCTCAGAGAGGAGTCCCTTTCAGTAGAGCCTAGCTGGGGAGAGATCAGCACTATAGAGGTAATACGTTTAAACCAACCCTAGTCTGGAAGAACTTGTGAACACCCTTGGCGCCATCAGCGCATCGTGCCAATAGGAATCTTCAAAGGGTCCCAGTCAACTCTCACATCAGGTTGTCAGATGGTCCAGAGTGCCTGGGGTATTAGCAATCAGAGTACAATAGGTTTTGGAGATGCTGCCTTTGACCAGGTCATCCATAAGAAGCTTAGCCTCCAATGGGCTGAACTTAGGGAGAGAGGCGGTCTATGGGACATGAGACTGAAGAGCATGTTTCAGTCGAAGGTACTGATAGAACTGTGTATGGGTCAGTGTATAAGTGGCTTGAAGTTCTTGAAATAATTGCATGTGTGCCCCGGGCCAGATGTCCCCGAGTTGTGAAATCCCAACAGGGTCCCAGTAACCAAAGCCCTGATATGTCACCACCTCCCTCAACTAGGTACCATGCCAAAGAGGTGTTTGTTGCATGAGTTTGGTGTCCCAAAGAGTGTGTTGTAAAGCTGCCCTCCAAACCCGAAGGGCCAGCTTGTTCACTGATGATGTGGAGTTAGGGATGGGGGAACATAAAGCATGGATAGAATTTGAGGAAATCCCACAAGGGATTGCTCCAGTCGGTAGACGGGGTCCGACCATCCCCTGTTAAACCAGTCATGAATAGCTAGGAGATACGAATCTAAAAAGTAGAGGTAGAGGTTGGCTATCCCCAGGCCACCGTCTTAGGGGTTTTGCTGGAAATGTGCATATGCTAGACAGGCCTTGGTGCAGCGCCACAGAAATGAGTCTGCTACCATATCCAGGGCCCTAACTCATGTCCGCTGTATGAGGAGTGGCAGGTTTTGCAAGGCGTAGAGAAATCAAGGCAGGATCATCATTTTATATAGAGCCATAAGACCCATTACATTCAGTAGGATGGATAGCCATTTAGCAAGGTCATCTTTAGCTTTACGTGTTAGGGCTCTATGTTAATTGGACCAGGTTCACATTCTGTCCATCATTTGTGTGTCTTTTGCTTGCTCTCCCTAAGTGCGCTGGATATGATGTGGGTCTTAAGCTCACTGTGCTACTGGATTCAAGCTACAATGGTTGATGAGTGGTGATACCCGGAAACCGGTCCCAGGATGCTTGTTTCTGGTCTCGGGAGGACCTGGATTGGCAGTCCGGGCCTTACTGTTCCCATGAGGAGAAGTGTCATGACTGATTTGCATATTTCTGGGTCTAAACTGGGGTGGCATGGTGAGCAAAGGAATGATGGATTTAACCCGGATTGCTTGACTGGGGGTGAATGTTTGATTTTTTCCTCATTCCATCCTTCATTTGTGAGTCTTTTGCTCAGTCCTTGATGCAGCACAGCAGTTCTTCTGACTTAGTCTAGTTGTAGGCCTAGATGTGTCTGATTTGTTGGGGTCGGTGCCCCCATACTTATGCCCAGTTATGCTTTTGAATTGGGGGTGACTTCAAAGAAGGGTCTTTCAAGTGCACAGAAGCCCTGTTTCCCAGCCCTGGCTCCAGACTATCAGTAGGGGTTAATCAGTCCTTTGCTTTGGGACAGGGCACTGCCTATTCAGGTGTGACAGCCCCTCCCTCCCTTGTGTCCAGGAAGCGCCATCAAAATGCAGATGAGCACAAACTTTTTGTGTTTATGGCTGTCTAGAGGGAATACACAAAGTGTAGCTGTCACCCACCCCAGATGTGTATTAGAGACAGGCAGAAGGCACATAGAGCTGTAAGATCAGAGAAATTACCACTTTCTAAAAGTGGTATTTCTAAAAAAAGTAATGTTAAATCTAACTGTTTTCCATTCCAAATCTATAAAACACGATACGGGACTTGCGGCTGCAGTGGGGAGTGCTCTGATTTCTGTGCCCCTTTGTCCCGGATCCCTGCTGACACTGACACCCTGGTGGGACTCGGAGTCCAATGGTGCTACGCCTGTAATTGCCCGCTGCTGCCAAGGAGGGAGGCGTGACCATCTCGCTACAAAGCGCTGCCTTCACCCCCGCGGCGCGGGAAGTGCTTATAAACTTTCCTGATCTTTAGGGAAGACTCTGCTGCCTTCGAGACTTGCGGCTGCAGTGGGGAGCGCTCTGGTTTCTGGGCCCATTTGACCCAGATCCCTGCTGACACTGACACCCTGGTGGGACTCGGAGTCCCAGGGTGCAACGCCTGTAATTGCCCACAGCTACCTTCACCCCTGCAGCGTGGGATGCACGCGGGCCGTGCCCGGGCAAAGCCCGGGCCAAGGGCGGGACTGTCCTTGCCCGTCATCGCCAGGAGGGGGCAGGGCAGGGCCACCCCTCTTGGTTTTGCGCCAGTGGACTATACTGGGTAAGACTCTGCTGCCTGGCCTCCCCTGATTATAGCCTGCATGTTATGACTTTGCTAACATCTTCTGTTGATACTGCCATAGTGTACTCCCTGGAAGCAGATGGGGACGAGTTCATGTACCCAGGACTTGCTGAGTGGTCTATTCTTTGTGCGTAGGGCAAGTTTCACATCCCACAGTTTATAACCTCTTGGACTGGGCAGATCTCTCGATCCTTTGAGAAACCCTGAATTGTTTCTTGCAAGGCTAGCTTTCATTTACTTACTCAGGAAGTGTACTTAGCACTTGACCTTTAGACTGCGGATAACCTCAGGTTTGAGTACTTGAATCATGGGTGCCGGTGAGGGAGCCATCTTACTGGAACACCCGGGTCTCGCAATGGGGAAACGCACCTGTGCTGTCAATCAGTCCTGTCCACAAAAAACTCCCTCTTCTTTGTTACCCACAACCTCAATCGATAGAATGCTACAGAGGGCAATAGGGGCGGTGACATCAGAAATATAATTAACTGAAAGGCGCTTGAGATTAACCCCAGATCTTTGCCTATCACTGACAGAACCATCCACTCCTAAAAATGATGTCCCCTCTCTTTCACCCCGGGTTGCTGTTCCCCCACCTTCCTCACGCCAAGAAGCTACACCTGTATTAGAAACTCGCAGGGGGGTCCTACTGTTACCCTGCGGAAGAATGGGAAGTGCAAGCAAGCAAGTGAGGGGGCACCTAAGAGCAAGAAAGGCACAATAACCAGCATGCAATCCCCGGATATCTCTAAAGCTTCCAGAGTCTGTTCTGTTAATGCTCTAACTGATCCATCTTACCCACCCTGGGTGCAGAACATGATTAGAGACCTTTTGGCTCAATTTAGAGAAATTGTGAAGGATGAAGTTGCCCCCCTATTAGACTGCATACACAAACTAGAAACACTGGGGGACCATAGGCAAGCACACAGGGGGGACAATTCATCGCAATCTATGTTGAGGAACACCGATTTTAGTTGCCAGGTAGATACTTTAGGCTCGACTACTGCAGACAAGCTAGGGACCCATAGGAGACAAGATGCCACCAGCTTATGTGGCTCTAGACGGCCTAACAACCATGCCAGTAATAACGATCAACGTGATGGGATGACTACATGCAGGGACTTTGATTGCGAGGCCAGGCATGAGAAGACACCACCCATTGGACAGAGACTAGATAAAAATACCATCATCCAAATAGGGCCCATTGAGAGCAGAGAAGGGCTTGGGGGGGTGAGAAAACAGTGGATAGCCTAGAAGCAATTATCCAGCCCACCATAGATTTGCCTCCGGCCTCATCCCCCTATGTGATCATCTTAACATGTGGTACCATCACTCAAAAGAGGCCAGCGAGAGACACATTTGGATCTCAGGAACAAATGCCTGTTTTGGATGGCAAAGTATAGACAGTTCCCCTATGACAGGGTAGGAGAACCTTTAATGGTTCGCAGAGTTTGTTGGGTGGGAAATAGTCCAAAGACAAAGCAAGGAGACTGTGTAGTTATTAACTTTAAAAACCTCAGACCGTATGCTGGCTACTAAGCCAGAACCACAGTCTCCCAGAGCCAAGCACTACCACTAGACCACATTTATCCCCTCTACCCTAAATTAGCCAGTACCAGCACCTCCTCAGATCCTGATAGATGGCCAATGAACTACTAGAACAATGGCCGTAGACACTGCACCTCCAGACCCCTATTTTCTAAAGTACCTGTAAGGAATAGTTTTGAGGGCCTTGAGGAAGTGGATTGACATGCAGAAAAATCGGGGAAGAGAATTGTAAGGCCCCCCCGTAGAACTTGGGGAGACTGGGCATGCCCAATCAAGACAGCCCATTGGCCTTGGGCTAGGGACAAACATACCGGCTCTTGACACACAAACTCAGAAGGTAGACAGTGAACCAACTAGGCCAGGGTTGGAGTCAGTTGACCAGCAAGCCTTCCCAAGTACCAATATTTTGAAACTGAGTACTATGGAGACAAAACAACTCGCTTGCTCACCTTACACCCTCCCATTTGCCCTACCACGGAGCACCCAAACCCTCGACTCCCACCCTCCTGAGATCTCCATTGATAAACAGGACCAGGGCAGAAGCTTAAAGATCCTATCCTGGAACGTTGCTGGCCTCAAAAGCAAACTGCCTTGTTCGGACTGGGGGCTTTTTGTGGACCAATTTGACATCTGTCTGTTCCAGGACACATGGGCACGAGAAGCCTCTTTTAGGGTGAGGTTTGCGTCGTTTACCATTCCAGCGACCTCGAGAGGCAGAAGTGGACCATTAGGGGGCTTATGCATCTGGGTCGGTTCAGTGACTAAATATCAAGGGACATAATATAGAATGCCCAAAATATCGACTAAAATATATAAAAGTAATTAAATATTAAAAACAATTAAACAAAACATACTTAAAATAATATTAAAAAAATTAAAATGTAAAAATAATAAATGTAATGTAAAAAAAGTTGAGATTTTGTTGGATAGTGAGAGCGCAAAAATTACTATTCCCACTCCAAAGAGTGCAACAGTAGGGAAAGCGGTGGATAGCCGGAGGGTAAAAGTTACTATTACAACTCCAGAGAGTGCAACAGTAGGGAAAGCGTTGGATAGCGGGAAGGTAAAAATTACTATTCCCACTCCAGTGAGTGCAACAGTAGGGAAAGCGTTGGATAGCGTAGGGGTAAAAATTACTATTCCCACTCCAGTGAGTGCAACAGTAGGGAAAACGTTGGATAGCGTAAGGGTAAAAATTACTATTCCACTCCAAAGAGTGCAACAGAAGGGAAAGCGTTGGATAGCGGGAGGGTAAAAATTACTATTCCCACTCCAGTGAGTGCAACAGTAGGGAAAGCGTTGGATAGCGGGAGGATAAAAATTACTATTCCCACTCCACAGAGTGCAACAGTAGGGAAAGCGTTGCATGGCGGGAGGGTAAGAATTACTATTCCCACTCCGGTGAATGCAACAGTAGGGAAAGCATTAGATAGCGGGAGGGTAAAAATTACTATTCCCACTCCACAGAGTGAAACAGTAGGGAAAGTGTTGGATAGCGGGAGGGTAAAAATTACTATTCCCACTTCAGGGAGTGCAACATTAGGGAAAGCGTTGGATAGCGGGAGGGTAAAAATTACTATTCCCACTCCTGAGAGTGCAACAGTAGGGAAAGTAATGATTTAATATTAAAATAAGATTAAATTAATTATCAATACCAATAAAAAATGAATTAAAAATAATTACCAATTAATAAAAATTAATTACCACTGAAAAAAAATTATTTACCAATTGATAAAAATTAATTTCCAATTAATGATTAATTATCAATTAATTATCTATAAACCCACAACCCGCTCCTAATAATAAAAAATAAATTTAACATAATTATCAATTAATCAATTAAAAACTAATTACCAATTTATAAAAAATAATTACCAAATTAATAATTAATTATCAATCAATTACTTATCAATACATATAAATACAAATTAGTATTTAATTTACTATAATTAAATTACTTCACACCCTATTCCCCTATAAACCCACAACCCGCTATGGAATTAAATTACGCAAAAATTAAATTACATAACATTCATTACTTTAAAAAAATTAAACATACATTACAAAAATAATACATAATTTTAACACATATACTACCATACATTACACTAAAAAAAATTTGATATTATGGAAATCGATTTTTCAAATGAGATATAATGGGAATCGATATTTCATACCCCAATTTCAATATTCTTTCCTATCTATATTTTGGGAATTCGATTTTCTGTCCTATCTATATTTTGGAGTCGATATTCTGTCCTGTAAACCTCATAATATACTGTAAAAGAAAGGATAATCGCAAACACTTCCCCCCCACCAGCAAAGGATTGAAACCAGCAGTGGCTCCTTTTTTGCTGTCCAAAACAATTAAAGTGCAGTGTGCAATTTAAACATCTCTAGAATCTTGGTCACACCACTCCTGTGGGCAATTCTAAAATTCATGGGAGCCAATCACAGTGCAGCTCATGTTAAACTCTCCTCCCTTCTGCAATGCTCTTTCTCCACTCTGGTCTTTCGCATTTGTGAGGTCTCAGCCAAAAATTCTAAGTGTGGCATGCAGTGTACACTGCAATACAATCATCGTCACACTTCTCCTACAGACATTGAAGATTTATCATTTCTGGGAGACAGGTATAATGAAGTTCAGATCAGGTGCTCTTCCTTTATACTCTGCTCCTGCTCAGCCCCTTGTTTCTTCCTCGTATTGTGGCTCGGTAGCAGGAGGGCTTCCTAGAAACAAAATGGTAAGCATAAACTCAAAGTACAGCATGCAGTTTGCAAAACTCTATAAGTTGTGTGCCACTGTGGCAAGCATTGATGTTTTAACATTCCTCTGAGCCAATGACACTGTTGCTTACATGAGGTTTTCCGTCCTTCAGCAAAATTGCTTACCCACCCAGCATTTGATTATCTTGCTTTGGTCAGGCAGCACAGGTGGCCCTGACAAACATAACCGAGAGACAACATGTCAAAGTGTCATTTTCAATGTACAAATCACAATAAGCAGTATTATGTCACTACTGTGATAATTATCGATTTACACTTATTAGGCAATCACAGCGTTGCTCAGATCAGAATGCCCATCCTAAAGTTCCAGGAAGTCAATCATCCTAGGACTAGGGTCAGATAATCCTTATTCATTTCAATGCTCTATTTCAACATGCATATCCTCCATTGTGAGATGTCATGCAGCAAGAGAACCAGTTACAAAGAAGATGTTTGGGAGTTGCTAGGTAAAATCTTGTTGGGGACACAAGTGATCAAGATGAGAAAGTGCAGTGAACACATAATTGCTGTTGTGGTTAAGTCTTTTTAGGGCCAGAAGATTACAATTGGAGAAAATGAGTCTGTAGATAACATATTATGACTAAAGTAAATCCTGCATGGAACACAATTGCTTCTCAGCAATTCCTGTCTGTGGCAAATCATACTGGGAGCAACCTAATAATAATGTGGGCAATACGTCCTGAGGACATTTACCACTTTTGCTTTTTACAAAAGGTTTTTGCTAGGCAAACACTTTCTGTGACTAATTTATTTTATAGAAAAATTCACCCATATGGAAGTACTACTTGGAAACAGAGGGGTTCCTTCTTTTATCACTTCAAGTTCCAGAAAGTTGTGTGGGTCAATTCTTGACAATCAATATTTTGATTGCAGTTCATCATGGGAGAAGTTTCAGGTGGCAGTTATTCACTCTTGGGAGAAGTCATCATGTAAGCACTGAAATAATCAAATGACTGCTGCTGTTCTGGGCAGTTGACATTGTTGAGGTCAATGATGTTTCATGTTGATGTGTCAAAATTACTGGTCATGATCATTGTTTTTCTGGGACCCGGATTACTGATTGGGTTAAGGTTGCAGGAGTGGTAGGGAGGTCTTGGTCTTTTGAACAGTGTTAATTGCTTGGCGTTTAATACGTCCACATGGAAGCAATATTGTTGGCTTGGGCAATTCTTGGAGTTGACCGTGTTGATTGCTGCTGTTGATTCTTTATATTTCCTTATGCTGCACAAAATCTGCTGATGCAAATTCTGTTGGAAAAAGGTTAACGTCTTGCACAATGCCAAATCTCTGGACAGGATTTAATGATAACTGGTAAGGGCAGTGCTGATATTCCCTTACCATTACCATCTATCACTGTTTGAGGTGTGGAGTGCAGTGCAGGGTAAATGTTCTGTTCACAGTAACGGTTTTATTTCTGAGTGTCATAATGTCCATTACTGGGTTTTGTATGTGGGATCAGGTTGCATACACACCTATCAAAGGAGCAATCAGTTGAATGTTGTCACAATACATCTTAAAGCTAAATCAGACGTCATCAAACAACAACATTCTTTGAATGGCAGTTAAGTTTGATTGTTAGTGATGCAGGACGGGTAAAGAGAACAGCTATTTTATTTGACCCGGATGGTCAAATTAGGGATTCACAGATCCGTTGTGTAACACAAAACAATTTCTTCCTTTGAAAATCTTGGTGAGAGATTCCAAACATTTCAATTAGGCTGGTCATCTCAGAGACACACGAATACGTTGGTTGGACCGGAGGGCCCTTAAGGATGGGTACCTTCTTTTGCTGAAAGAGCTACAATGGGCCTTGTCGCCCCTGTAGAATAATTCAAATGTAGTTATTGCTAAAATGGAAATGTGTATCTCTGTATATGCATGTAATACAATCTGATTTTCATTACATTTCCCAGTTCCCCAAGTACCACAGGATTCTTTGTTTTATGTATAACATCATCTTCTACACACATGCCATAGGACAATTATGTTAATTGTAAATGGGATGCAGGTTGTTGCTGTCTTGTGAGATGCGTTACTTCTCTCTGTTTTTACTCCTCTTCTTGGTCAATAGAAAAAGCTAAAAAGTGGCACTATTAAACACAGCATTCTAGAAAATGTCTGGAAAATCAAAGTGGCAAACATGCATGAGGTGTGAAGTTTTTGAAGTTCAAGACAAAAAAGAAATAACAAATTGGAAATGTAGCTTCTCTTTTTAATAGCAGCATTGCAGGTTTTCTATCACTGCTGTTTTGTCCACAGATTTAGGGTCTGATTGCGATGACAGTGGGAACACCACCGACAGCCTGTCGGTGGCGGTCCCATCACCATCGTAATACCGATTACTGCCCACCACATTAGGATGGCAGGAGGATGGTTTGTAGTCAAAGTGACCAACCGCCACGGATCCAACGGTCTCAAGGTGCCCTTTGGTCCGCCGGAGGGACTTGTAACCCTACAACAGTGGCACCTCTATAGGGATTACAATGTCCTTTCCCGCCGGCTGTTTCATAGCAGCGTCCCCATCATGAAAAGGCTGGCAGAAACGGACAATGAGGCCCGTAGCGGGCCCCCTTTCTTCCTGGCCCTCCGACATGGCCCCTGGGGGGCACCTATGGTTGGTGCCCTCCAAAATATCCCTGCACCATGTGGCAGGCACCGCATGGTGCCTGCTACATAGTGCAGGGATATGCACAAGGTGCATATTTTGTACTGCAGCATGTGCTGCAGCCAGCAGCACCCACCACAATACAAAATCTACACTCTGCAACCTCCTTGAAGACGTTGCATTATGATTCAGGGTGTGGGACTGACAACAGCTTGTCGGGCGGTCCCATTTCCCAACAGGATGGTGGTCGGACATAAGTACAACCCCCATCCTTATCAGGCCCTTAGAGGTAGGACGAGAAGTACATGGATGTGATGCGAAATGGAAGTATAAGTTAGACAACATGCTCGAATTATGGGTGCTCAACATTAGTTGAGTGGAATATCCATGAAGCATTTGCAACATACCAACTGACAATGCAATTGCTTGCATTTCATTTCATTGTATCAGGTGATTATCCTTAAAATAATGCATGGGTCCTGTTTATGTGGATCCGTTTTGGACACTTGAGCTCTAGTTCCTGATAAATATGTCAGTTTGTTGCTATTGCTGATGTTTTCAATTGTTGCAGTAACCGCCAATTAACCTTCAAGGTGAACATTCTGCGGTGTCTAGCAAGGGAGTAGCCATCTTGTTCTTTGTGCCATTGTACTTCACGTTGTAATAAGCATCATGTGTCTGCAACAAATGGCTCTAATCATCCTTTAGACCATTTATTTATATGATCAAATTTCCCTGCTCTCTGAGTGAATTGTTTCTCGTTATTTTCTCTCCTCCCACGTTAGCATCTGCAGAGTTAGACATTTTGCTTTCAGTACTTTAATGAACAGATTACATATAAGTGCTTTTGTCCTTACAATGAACCTAACAAAACATCATAGCATACTGCATGGTGTTACATTTCAAAAGGAGACAATCTAATAACAACACAGTCCTCAGGATTTTTGCGGGGCATTTTCTGCCAAAATAGGAGCAGAACAGCTTATGGCTCTACTGTTATTTTATGTCAGTCAGTCAAAGAATTTATCTGGATCACACAGATCAACAAAGTAAGAATTAAATTAAATAATATACATAATACAATAATAGCTAAAAAAAGAACAGACAAGATGTTATCCTAAAAGAAGATGTGGTGTTAAAACAGAACAATCCACTGCAAAAGCAGGGCACAATTACAATAAATACAATAAAGAGGATCCGACAATTAGTACCACTAATCGCATCCCTTAGAGCGACTTATCCAGATTGCCATAAGAACATTTTCGAACCCAAAGACATGGAGCAGATGTGTACTAGTGTTCAAAATTCGAAAAGCAACCTGGTGGCTTAGTACCTAGATTCTTGCAAAGTGGAACAATCCACATTTTCCAAAGTCTACTTACTGGGACAAAATAACAAAACGTGTCATCACCCTCTCTATCAGCAGACCAATTAGAATTAAAAGATTTGACCAGAAGGATGCCATATCTGAACTGCAGATATAGTTAGTGTGCCAGAAGGGGTTCACTTTCATCTATGGTTACCTCATGACTCATTAATTATGGAACTATTGCTGTCAGAAATGTTTTATTTTTGAAGAGATGAAGATGCAAGATGTTTCTTTTGCAACTTTATGAAGTTTCTTCTTTAAACTTTCCAGTCTTCACTATCTGTTAGTTTTTATTATCAATAAAAAGCCGGAAAAAAGACTTCTGAAAGTATATTTGCATCAGAAAACATTACAACCCAGTTTTATTTTGCTTGAATAATTCGCTGTCAAAAGATTTTTTAGAACATTTTTATACAAAACCTTTGCAGTTGTGCAAATAGTTAAAATGGCCTACTACAGCTCTTGTTCAATGCTTTACTGAGCCTCTAGCAAAATTACATTTTTGCCATTCAGCCGCTCACATTTACATAGCATCAGGACATCTTTACACACCATTTGTTGCAGTCTGGCACCATTATTTTTGCTACTTTTGGTGAGACTGTAAGGTAGCTACCTGCATTGGTTTTACTGTTCACCGAACCTGCCAATTTGGCGAGTCTACTTTTGTGATTCTTCATTCACCTAGGCTTTCTTATAATGACTCTATAGTTGCATTAAACCGATATGACTCTGTAGCTCATATGGAACATGAAACCTGGTGTAATTTTGCACTGTCATTGGCTATGCGAAAATTTATTTTTCACCGATAAAGCCTTACAATTAATCATCTAGGTCATTAAAATAAGCATTAATAACAGACAGTGCTATGGTTCTTGCAAAAATAACCCTGAAAAAAAGACACCTCTTGGTCTGTAAAGTCAGCCCTTTATGACCTGATGTGAACTTGAACCAAAGTAAAGGAAATACATCTTTTTATTAATCAATCAATTAGTTTTATTACACAGTTAACTATACCAGTTAAAAAATACTGAATTAAAATTAAAGAATAGGTAGAAACTAAAGCAGCTACAGACGATTAACAGTGTTGCTGGGGTGACATTGATTGCAGCAGATTCCTACTGATCAAATTCTCACAACTCAACCATAAGTGCCATTTTTTACAATTGATGAAATAGCATAGGATTCGACCAGGTAACTGTAGAATTTCCACCAGCTGCCCAGGGCTCTCAAATGGGTGTACCCCCATTTATAGAACGGTGAGTATAATACCTGTGTGGCACCGAGCTTCACCAGCTTGTGACGGCTGCACTTCCTTATTCACCTTCCCGAGCCAAATTGGACCACAGCAGCTCCTGTATGGCCCAATTCTAATGTACAGCAGTCCAGGGCATGAGGCGTGGGTAGGCATGCCAACTGTGCCTGAACACAACCATAGAGATTAACATCTCCATAATGGCAGCCTGCAAACTCTGGAGGGTAGACTGCTGAAACCTGGGGTGGGAGGAAATGTGGGTGGAAGCAGAGTCTTTTCCCAAGTTTAAATACCAGTGTTGTTTTGCAAGGAACAGGCACGGCCGGTTCAGGTAAGAGTGGAGAGGCAGGGCGGGAGCCGACAGAAGATGGAATAGGGAAAACAAAATAGAAAAAAATAAAACCACTTACTTGCGCTCAGTGAGTCGGCGATGTGTTAAGTGCAAGGTAAGAGATTTAATTTATTTATTTATGTTATTTTTCCTATTCCGTCGTCTGTCGACTTCCCCCCTGCCCCACCTTATCCGCATCCCACCCCACTGCCCCAAAGCACTTACCTGAACTGGCCGTGCCTGGCAGGGAATATCCTATAGAGGTAGACCTAGTCAAGCTCCTTCTTTGCCATCAATATAGTGATGATTTTGTATCAGTCAGAGATCTGTTTGAAAGTGCTTGACTTATCCAAATGGCAACGCATGCATGCATTTGCCACAGTTAAAGTATGATATGTAATCTGATAAGAAGGGTGATGCAATTTTCATAACTAATACTGGTTTTAGAAGCAGAGTCGCTCATATGTTTCTATCTATTATGTGTTTGCAACTGCATTAATACAACACACATTTATATTTTCTAATAAAATAAAACAACAAACCTAACCATGCCAAAGGCATACTTTCAAGAGTTTGCAAGGAGTTGAACACAAGACACTGTTCAGCGTTTTATATCCAACAAGTATACTAGGGAAGCATTTTTCTTTCAACCTCAGTATCACACCTTTATCCTCCATAATATTCATCCTTCTTTACAATGATCAAAGTAAAGCGAGTGCAATACATACACTTTTATAAATCTTTTGGTGTAGAAATAAATCATAGAGTTTTGCAATATTCCTCTCCAATATCATTGCAAAAAGCTAAAATTTTTCATCCATGTATCTTTCACTGGTGATGAACACTTTAACCAAGACATAGAAACACTCAGAACAGAAGCAGATTCAAAAGTATGTTTTCAGCGTCTTGACCAACAAAAAGAAGGGTCTGGATCTAAGGGGTTTTGATAATATCAGCCGAAATCAGGTATACATCCATAAAGAATGTATACCTTGAACGTGAATTCGCCAAAAGGCCATGTTAGAAAGAGTGACATTACACACCATTTGAATTGTACGTTCACTCACACAGATGCTTACAAATATACACACAATCACACATGCAAATACTCTCTCTCTCACGTAAACACACTCGCACATCCACACAACATTAATTTTAAAGCATTTTTTACGTGCCTGATCTGCCTGGCAGGGTCATATTCCAGCTAATATTACTCCAGGTTTTTTTTAATAATTACACTAATAGTGAATGTTATTGATTTATTCACTATTATTGTAATTAAAAAAAATGACAAAACACAAGGAAATTGGAACCCCAACTTATATCCATAAGGACGGGTTTTGCTATCTCTGTGGCCAGGGGCCTCAAATGCAGTGCCATGAGTCGCAAGGGCAAATCCGGCAGTCGCAAATGCGACCCATGGGGACCCATAAATGAAGTCTATGATGCACACATTCAGGCCAGGTGCATAAAACCAACAACGTTTCTATCATATCTAGGGCGGGTATCATATAAATCTGAGTAAATTATACTGTCTGTCACCAATCTTACCATCAAGGGCCTTCTCCCGGCACACCTCTTCCATTTAACATTTGCGGCCATACGCGGCGACTGATATTACATTATCATTCGAGAGAAATCCTCGTGTTTGTGCAGTAAAAGCACACTGTGGTGCCTAGATTCCACAGGGGCCCCTTGAAACGGCCAAGAAAAAGTTGTGAGCGAATTTTGAACTCTAAAGTGTAAAATTATAAATTGAACTTTGCATCAAATTTGTGGAATTTACCTCCTAGCAAAAAGGTCAGCTAATCAACGTATTTACTGTCTTAAGAAATAGAGAATTAAGTCGTATTGGTAATCCAACCATGTCTTTAATTGATAATGGGATGGTCAAATCCTGATAATTTAGCTAGCCTCTTCCAGGCCCATCCACATATAGCTTTCTCCGTCCCCGGTCAAAGTGTCCCCAATGACGCTTGATTCTAGAGACAAGGCATGAACCGATCCATTCTCAATAGGCACGAGTCGAGGCACATTCATAGGTATTTACATTAAGATGCTCAATATGTCTGAGCAACAAGGTAGTTTAATGCTCAAGACCAACCACTGAAGGGTCTTCCCTGCCATACTGTAATGTCAATGTTTCATTTAAATCTGACCAAAGCGCCACTCAATAAATGCTTTGACAGCATAATATGCAAATTAGTATAGAAAGTTTTTTAAGCAGAATAGGAATGCTAAGAAATGTCAAAAATGGAGAGAGCACCGCAGGGTTAATCTTGATATCCTATCTACCAATGAGATCGGAAACGCAATTGTTGTAATGAATGAGTCCAGTCATCAAGTAACGTTGTTATTCCAAATTACAGATGTTTTATTAAGAGCATAGGAATAGCGTTGATATCCCTTCAGGAGCCAGCATACATCTGCCAGGCAAAGAACACCACTATGATGTTCCTATGACAACGTTAGAACATACAATAGAATCCCCCCATTTAAAGTGCCATACATACATAGTAGCATAAAGTAATAACCAGACATAACATATCCTTTCCCCTTAATCTATTCATATTTATAACAACAAAGAACACAAACAAAGTGAACACATATCCTAGTTATTCTCCCAAGCATCATCCTGGACACATGGTAATAACCAGACATAACATATCCTTTCCCCTTAATCTATTCATATTTATAACAACAAAGAAAACAAACAAAGTGAACACATATCCTAGTTATTCTCCCAAGCATCATCCTGGACACATGCCTATTTATCCCCACATACATAATCTTGTAAGTACCTTGGTGGACATCTGGATCTCTGTAAGACAGCCCTATTATTGATATTATCACCATGGTCCCCTGTGACCACAGAAGGTTGTCTATTGCACATCTCACCATCACTGATAAGAAGGTATGGATTAAGATCACCATCTTGTCTACACTCCATCTCTCTGTCCGAACCAGAATTTCTTTTGTACAAAGCAACCCTTCTCAAGTTCCAATTCTCT
The DNA here is from genome assembly GCF_964204655.1 of Triturus cristatus. Taxonomy (NCBI): domain Eukaryota; kingdom Metazoa; phylum Chordata; class Amphibia; order Caudata; family Salamandridae; genus Triturus; species Triturus cristatus. The sequence continues at coordinate 1,078,631,363 of NC_140585.1, forward strand.
CCATTGTATAATGTGACATGCCTACTATGTACATTTCTCACTTTGAACGGGCCGCGAAATTTCGTAAATCCAGTCCCTATGCGTCCAGGTTTAACCTTAACCCAGTCGTTGGGTTTAATAGATGTTCCAAGTGGAAGTGACCTGTTGTCCTTTAATTTATCATAATCCAAATTGGCCAACCCCATACACTCTTTCATCCATGCTGGGATTAACTTGGTACTAGCAGTACGTCCTCTCATAACAACAAACGGAACCTTCCCAGACACACTGTTTGCTGTTGTACGATATGCCCACACCAAATCATTAACCATAGTCTTCACATCCCTCCTATTTACTATAGCCATTTGGATAATCCCCTTCACCATGCGGTTAGCTCTTTCCACCACACCATTACACATAAGTTACAACATACTGTTTTTTTTCTAAACAGTCACTGTTCATTTGCTGCTTTCTCTTTTCTTCTCCTTTTTTTTTTTGGTCAATTCCAAAAGTCCTTTGTGGGTCCTTTTCAGCAAACCGCTACTTCCTCTCTGCTCTCACATCCATTTCTTCCACCTTCTATTTGCTATCTCCAACGATCGTCGCCATTTGTTGTAATGAATGAGTCCAGTCATCAAGTAACGTTGTTATTCCAAATTACAGATGTTTTATTAAGAGCATAGGAATAGCGTTGATATCCCTTCAGGAGCCAGCATACATCTGCCAGGTAAAGAACACCACTATGATGTTCCTATGACAACGTTAGAACATACAATAGAATCCCCCCATTTAAAGTGCCATACATACATAGTAGCATAAAGTAATAACCAGACATAACAGCAATCCTTCTATGAACCTAGACCCCCAACCACTGCATCATCGTAGCAGAAAGGATCTCAGTACAGACTCTGGTAACAGAGATTCCTAGATATTTAAAAGAATCTTCACACCAGCAAAATCATAATTCAAAACCAATCTTAATAGCTAACTCCTTTAATAAAAAAAATACAGATTTCTTTCAAATGTAAACCTGAGTAATCTCCATTCGCCATAATTTATTCCACTAGTCGTGACAAATGAGTTTAACATATAAAAGATTATGATCTGCATACAATGGAAAAGCAATTCGATATTATGAAAGCAATTATTTAGCAATCGCCTTGCATTTTAGAACTTCGACGAGGAATGGACAAGAGCGTGAAGCTTTTGCTGCGTCAAATAATACAGCTGCGTCACGAATTTCCAGATTAACCTGGTGGCAGACTGCAGAGGTGCAACGCCATCTGGGCGTGAAAGGACTAAGGGAGGCTTCAGGGGTGGCATTTTATTAACCATTGACTTTAGCTAATATTGTATTATCTAAATCAATCATTGATATTGTCTTTGTAAGATAAGCACCTCTCCCAGCTTCCATGATTTAAAAAAAACGTAATAACTGCTTCTTGCATTGTAAGGGAAGTATACTTTGAGGCAAAGCCTCCTCATACATATTTAATAGGTGATGTGTAAGTATATGTAGGCCTGTAATGCAGCATCCACTAAACGGTTCCACTTACAACTGCACGTGCACACTGTATACTGAGGCAAGGGGATAGTCTGAGTTTTTGATAATCACTGTATTTTATTGAATTATTGGTCGCCCCACATTAGAAAATGATTCTCTCTATGTACATTGGCTACACTGTTCTGGGTAACTACATATTTACTTTTCTTTTTGTCTTTTTAACTTAGCTCCCTAGGATGCGTTTTGTTGTTAGTTGGCTATATTGGGTAATCACTGCCTGTTGTTGAGTACATTTTGAGAAGAGACAACTATTAAAAGTGTACCTATATAGGGAGAAATTTAGATTGCTATTAAAACCACCAGCCCATATCCACAAGGAGTCAAGAAATAACTCACAGAAACCTGTCGCCTTCAAGGGTAAGCCAGGATGATCGATTTAGGAGCATATGTGTTATTTAGTATCAGACCAATCCCTTTAATACTTCCTCGCACTATTATGTATCTCCCTTTATTATAATCAGTCACAGTCCTCAGTAATGGAAAGCTAAGTCTACTATATACTATTGTCATAACTAATGGAATGTGTGGTGTATGAATAAATAAATATATGACACCCCTTCTTTACCAATAGTAATATTACCTTGTCATAATAGGTGTGTCTTGGTAGCATAGTGATGCTCACTGCATGGCTGTTGAGATGTGAAAACCCCTTCCTTGCCTTCATTGTGTGATTGAAGCCTTATAGGTTCCATGTCAGAAATGTTAATTCTCTCTCTTAGTGCAAAATAAAAAACATTTTCTGTTACCAAGATTTTAAAACAATGTATCCATACCAAGGTGCCAATTCCGATCCTGGTAAAAAATTCCCCGTCCGACTCGTATCCGGATTTTTTTCCGTCCGAATCGTCAAAGTAGCGTACAAACTGCCAAGTACGATTCGAACGGAAAAAAGTCCATACGAATCGCATTGGGAAGATTTCCCCACACGTCCTCGGGTCGGGAAAAGTCACCAACACGTCCCTGGTCGAAAAACCCACCGTGCGGAAAAATAAAGTCCGACAGCGCAAGTACGATCCCTCCCGTCCTCCCCATTTCACAACCGTACGCAAAAAACACCGTCCGAACCGAACTCCCATAGCAACCATGGAGACATGTGCCCGCATTCGCGCCGAACACCCCACCACCCCCCCGCCCACGTATGTACGCCCCGAACCCCCACCCGTGTATGTACGCACCGAACCCCCACCCGTGTATGAACGGACCGAACCCCCACCCGTGTATGTACGCACCGAACCCCCCCAGCCGTGTATGTACGCACCGAACCCCCACCCGTGTATGTACGCCCCCGAACCCCCACCCGTGTATGTACGCACCCAATCCCCACCCCAGCAGTGCATGTACGCCCGAACCCCCACCCGTGTATGTACGCCCCCGAACCCCCACCCGTGTATGTACGCACCGAACCCCCACCCGTGTATGAACGGACCGAACCCCCCCAGCCGTGTATGTACGCACCGAACCCCCCCCACCCGTGTATGTACGCACCGAACCCCCACCCGTGTATGTACGCCCCGAACCCCCACCCGTGTATGTACGCACCGAACCCCCACCCGTGTATGTACGCACCAAACCCCCACCCCAGCACTGTATGTACGCACCGAACCCCCATCCCAGCAGTGTATGTACGCACCGAACCCCCACCCCAGCAGTGTATCTACGCACCGAACCCCCACCCCAGCAGTGTATGTACGCACCGAACCCCCACCCGTGTATCTACGCACCGAACCCCCACCCCAGCAGTGTATGTACGCACCGAACCCCCCCCAGCCGTGTATGTACGCACCGAACCCCCACCCGTGTATGTACGCACCGAAACCCCACCCCAGCACTGTATGTACGCACCGAACCCCCACCCGTGTATGTACGCACCGAACCCCCACCCGTGTATGTACGCACCAAACCCCCACCCCAGCACTGTATGTACGCACCAAACCACCACCCGTGTATGTACGGCCGTACCCACACCCCACCAGGGAATGTACGGACCGTACCCCCACCAGTGCATGTACGGACCGTACTGACGCCAAAAACACACGTACTGAACCAGGACAAACCATATTTACACAAGGAGAGTCAATTAGAGTGTCACCACACCACCAAACATGCCCAACAACCCCACAAACATCACATACACTGACCTGCAACTGCCAAACTGCCAAACAGAGGCCCAAAACTCAATCACTCCTCATAACACACCCACACAAATTTCAAACACAGCCACACCCACAAATGGACCAATAAAAATGGACCACACACACAAACCATGAGCCTTTGCAACAGACCCACTGCTGCCAGAGCCCACAGACGACCCACACCACCATACTTGAACCTCACACTTGCATACCTTCACACAACCACCTACACAAACACCCCCTCATCACATTCACACACACACCTCCACTACCACACCCACACACCCACAACCATCCACACCCACACCCCCACAACCATCCACACCCACACCCCCACAACCATCCACACCCACACCCCACGCCATGTCCACCACCAAGAATCCAAAGTTCACAAAGGAGGAGCTGGAGATCCTTGTCGACGAAATCCTCAGAGTCGAGCCACAGCTCTTTGGGACATTGGTCAGACAGACCAGCATATCCGAAAAAACGGCCATGTGGCAGAGGATTGTCGATTCTGTGAATGCTGTTGGGACCACCAGAAGGACCAGGCACGAGTGCCAATCCAGGTGGTACGATCTGCGGAGGATGGTCAAGAGGAAGATGACTGACAATCACAACCAGGGGAACATCACTGGAGGAGGGCCGCCCCCCAGACCGGTACAATACCATCCCTGGGAGGAGAAGGTGATGTCCACGCTGGCGGTGGAGGGACTACACGGACTGCCAGGTTTCCCAGACCCTGGTGAGTACACAAACAACTCACCTCACATGGGGGGGATGCCATACACAATCAATCATGCATGCCACCCCCCCCAAGCCACCACCGGACACAACAACACTCCACAAACACACACATGCCACTAGCGCCTCCATGCCCCATGCATCAATCAGGGCCATGCCAAGTCACAGGCCACACAAAACACCAACACAACACAGGATGTGGTCGATGCTGGGAGTGGGGGCATCAAAACTAACATTGAGCAACTCACAAGCACACAACAATGCCCTCAGCCCATATGGCCCAGGGCACAGCCATACAAACTGTGTGTACCCACACAGTACTGTCTTGCCTGCAAATGGTGGCTGCCATGCAGGATGACATGGGTCTGAAGGCACAATTTGCACATAACAGCAGACAATGAAGATGCATCGCTCTGATAGAGTCTCAGCACACACTGCCACAGCAGCAGCCTACACTCAGGCCCACCTGCCCAATGGGTGCCCGGAGAACAGGAACTAACTCACATGAACAAGCCAATGGCCATTCAAAGACCGGCTAACTGTGTGTGCCCAGGAAGCTGGCCTGAGGTGACAGAGGGTGACAAATAGAGGGAGGGAGAGGGGGAATGAGAGGGAAGGAGACAGAGGGGGACACAGGGAGACAGACAGAGGGAGGGAGTAGGGTGACAGAGGGAGACCGACAGAGGGAGGAGGGTGACAGAGGGAGGGAGGAAGGGAGACACAGGGAGACTAAATCACCCTTGGGTGGTGTGGCCATGTCCACTCGTCAGCCGGTGGACTGTGTGCATGCAGACAAGGTCTGGCAGTGCCTCAAACCCCCCCTACCGTAGATGAAGACCGGTCCATGTGTCAATCTGTGCACGAGTCCATCCGTGCTGCAGGCACAGACCTAACCACACACCCAGTATACCCACCCACTGTGTCGGTAAGAACCCTGTCACAAATGCTTCAGTCACCTACCTGCAACATCAAATTGCCTTGGCAAAACACCATTTGGCCACGTACAGTGCAACACGTAAGGCGCCTCTGCATGGCTCGCTATGCCCGCACACCACACTGCTGACTGTGTACCCAAATAGATGCATCAACTAAGATTGTGTCACACATGCGTAAAGCCCTGACAGCTGTGGCCAAGGGACATACCCATGCACAAGTGCACTGTGAGAGGAATGCTAGACAGATCCAACTACCCAGAGGAAGAGTGCCAAATCAGAAATGCATGAAACATGGATGCCACATGTAACACTGTTAACATTGTCTCTCTCACACACAGGTCAACGTCGACGATCACCCCCCAACACTGGGGGGGAAGTCTCACAGGACCAGGCTCCGCGGGATAAGGACCCCACCGCCAGCGATGACTCTCACCACTCCGTGGATGACCAAGACCAACCTGGCCCCTCTGGTGTCCAACCACCTGCAGCACCTGCGTCAGGTACAACTGTGCCAACCACCACCCCCATTCCTGCCACATCCCAGGAGACGTCCAGGAGCCCTGCCCGCACACGACCACCCAGCCAGTCTGCCCAGGAGGGACACGGTCCTCCGGGCACCCAGGAGGAGGCAGGCGGCAACGCAGATGCCATCCCTCAGGGGTCCCGGAGACCCGATGCGCCCACAACGGCAGGCCAGGTGCACGTGGGCAGGGGTGGCGGGAGTGGAGGACGGCGGAGGCGCGAACCTGACCAGGCAGCTCAGGACCCGGTAGTGTCCCAGGTCAGCAACATCCTGGATACATACCGGCGTGACACCAGGGGCATGGACCAGATTGCGTCCACCCTCAATGACATCAAGGGGACCCTCCAGGAGATGAAGACCCTGCAGGCCCAGCAACATGCCTGTCAACTGCAACACCAAGGAAGGATGGAGGATAGACAGGCTGAGCTCGTGGCGATGCAAACCCAAATGACCGGTGTACTCCGTCGGATTGCCGACAACATGGGCAACCCTCCCTGTGGCACCAGGCGAAGGCCATTACCAGACACAGGGAGGGATCAGGAGGAGGAGGATTCATCCGACGGAGCGTCACAGACATCGTCACGGCCTGCTTCCGAGGGTCCCCGCAGGAAGGTGGGTCGTCCACGAAAAAGACTGTGAGAGTCAGCAGAACATCACCATCTCCCAGGTCACCTGGCCTGGCACCTGGCCCTCTGGCCCAATAGCAGCACATGACATTCTCTGCCACATGGACTTGCTGGTCACTGTCTGACCTATGTTGACGAAGACTGTGGCATGGACTCTGACATTTTGCTACGGCAAGGATACCAACTCCCCCAGTGAACTTTGGATTCTACACTCCCGCTGTGCACCTCTTGTCATCCCCACAAACCCGTACCCCACCACAAATAAATTAATCACACTTACAAGATGATGCCGTGATTCTGCATTATTACAATACATGTGTGTGTCGTAAAGTCAAAGCATGCCTGATCTCAGAATTAACTCCAACCATCCAAACCGTGGGGTCGCAGTCTTGCCCAGGACACACATGGGTCCCAATGTATCATCTGATACAGACATGGAGTACCATACTCACCTGTGCTGGGCCAAACCAGCTTAGTGGTTCCCGCACAACTGTGGCTACAGACACATTCAGGGGAGCAACAGTCATGCGCAGAGGTCAGGGATCATGTGGAGTGACCTGGCTTGCCGCTCCCAGGTATGTCTAGACATGTGTCCCTACCATGTCCTGCATGTTTGCGTCAGGCGGATGTTGTGAATGGTGGCTAGGCCAAGGTTGGATGCATGGAGATGCCAGAATGCAGTTTTGGATCACAGTGCCACATGGTTGTGTTGGGGTTGTGGGCTGCATCATGAGTGTGGGCGTGGATCGAGAAGGTCATCCTGCAGCTGGCTGTGAATCATTCCCCCCATCCCGTTTGGACGTTGATGTGGCCTGGTTGCCCGATGCAGTAGCAGAGCTGTGCAGATGCACTCCGGATATGGACAAGTATCATGGGAGTCGTAAGGCACATGTCCGTAGACTGCAGGGTAGGATTCGACACGGATGTTGTAGTTGCCCTGGGGGATGGTCTCTCTTGCCTTGAGGTGGATGGAACTGTGCATCTTGTGCATAATACAGTTTCCACACCCTGACAAACCGCTAGCATCTTGTCACTCTACACATAGACACATATGCACCACCTCTGAAAACTATGCCAGACATCCCGCACGCACAGTGGCAACAGGCCACCATTGACATGGAAGAGGCACCTTGGAGACAGAGGGACAAATTTATTAGTCATGTGTGTTGGAATGACAATGATACTCTGTCAACACATACACAGGTCATGTGGATGAACATGTGGGAGCAACACTGGCACCCCCCATTGCAACACAGATGCTGGTATTCCATTGAACTGGCACACAAGTGACGGATAACAGCTAAACACCCCCTGCTGCCACGGAGAGGCTGCTATACACCATTGAGGCCCTGATGGGGCAATCACACACCATGTCAACCCGGTGCAACCTGTATGTTTCCGAGGCCAGTGTTACACACATTGATGGCCTCATCACAATCCCCAATCCCCTGACACATGACAGTCACCAAGTCTGACCATGGCTCCAGGTGAAGCCTGCCCCATGTCATGTTCCCCATGTAGGATCCACATGTATGCAAATGGAACACACATGAACCGGAGAAGTGCACACAGACTACAAACAATTCACACACCCAAAACGCCGTGAGGCATCCCTTACCCTAAGGAGATTTCAAAACTTGCCCGTGCATGTGACGCAGAATCAGCACATGTTGCTGTGTTCATGAGGAGTAGCAGGAGCACAACAATGCCACCAGCAGACAGCATGCCCATGGACCTGTGGAAGAGAGACACACAAGGAGTCAGCCCAAAGGAGCACATCCGCAAGCATGTACTCAACACGTATCATGTTGTCAACATGACAGGTGACAATGATGACCCTCAGACAACATCCTTCCATTGCGCCATCACTCGAGTGACACTTCAATACACACCACTGACTCACTTGGCAGACATGCAGATGGACACACACATTGCAACACATGCCACACACGGCCCAATGCGTGCACACTCAGACACTGGAACTCACCACTAAGCAAAGAAGTTGCGTATGAGCCGACTCCGCATGTCCTCCACAGCCTCCTCCTCCTCCACATCACTTGCCCCGTCACCAAGGCCTTCATCCTCCACGGGTGGATGGTCCTGGTCATCTTGATCCAGTATGAGTGGAACAGCTTCCTCCACTGCCATGTTGTGCAGCATGCAGCAGACGATGATGATCTTGCACACCTTCACCGGGGCATATGGGAGTGCTCCGCCGGTCTTGTGGAGGCACCGGAATCGGCTCTTCAGAAGTCCAAACGTCCTCTCAATGACTCTCCTGGTCCGCCCATGTGCGTTGTTGTAGCGGTGCTCGGCAGCCGTGCTGGGGTTGCGGACAGGCGTCATCAGCCATGGCATGTTGGGATAGCCAGCGTCCCCTACAAGGAAACATCATGGACAGAAGTGTGTCAGCACAGGCAGTGAGATTGGAAGATGACGCCAAACACTGAACTGCCAGAGTCTACCCACCAACAATACATGCTCGCTCGTTCCGCAGCTGCAGCATCATTTCAGGCAGCCTGCTATGCCTCATGATGAAGGCATCGTGTGCTGATCCTGGAAAGCGAACACAGACATGTGAAATCACCATGTTGGACAGACACACCACAAGGGCATTAATGGAGTGATAATGTTTGCGATTCCTATACACCACCTCCTGTGCCTGTGGTGGTACCAACGCAACATGTGTCCCATCTATGGACCCAATGACATGGGGCATCCCTCCCAGGGCATAGAACTCACGCTTGACATCTGTCAACTGCTCACGAATTGGGAATTTAATGTACTCATCCAGGTGAACCAACATGGCCTCTAAGAAATCATGCAGAACACGGCTGAACATCGTCTGGGACATGCCCCCGACATCAGCAATGGTATGTTGGAACGTACCCGTGGCAAGGAAATGTAGGGCTGCCATCACCTTCAACTTGGGTGTCAGTGCACTGGGATACCTGTGGCGCGGGAGGAGTTGTGCTTCCAGCCGGCCAGTCAACTCATCAATCAACCGTTGGCTGAATCTGTAGCGGCGTATACAGTCCCGTTCATGCAGGGCAGCCATGTCTGGCATACGTCGAGGGAGAGGCGGAGCCCTGCAGTGAAATGGAAGGAACACCGAAGAGTGAGCACTGTACAACGACATTGTCAATGCACTGAGCACATGTTACACAGCCAATACACATATGCCACATTCTGAGTCAGGTCTGTGCCACATTTCCTGGACACGTACGCCAGTCAGGTGACACTCCTACCAAGGGACAGCCACTAACGGAGTGGGGCAAGATCACGATGACATGGCATGAGACTAGCTGTGGGCCAGTGTAAGTGAACATGCACACGCATCACAGGATTCACAGACATCCACACATGTGCAGAAGTAGTATGCGTATGGTACAGACAGGTTGTTGGATGCGATATGCACTGGTCACATGTCATAGGAATAGGACAGGCCACACACATTGCCTTGGAGGAGTACATGTCGAGACAGAACATACATAGAGAGCATGTGGATATGTACTTGTGTTGATACTCCGTGTAGTTGCATACATACACACCTCATGGCAAATCACATATGTGGGCTGGTGTGCGGAACAGTGTGCCATGGCCATCTACACACAGACACATGTTTGCAGCAGCAACTGCTGATGCATTGGACCACACACCTACAGCAAAATCATGGAAACACATGCCACACACATGACATGGTTGCAGCGTGCAACGCAGCCATACACATGTCATGTGTAATATTCCGTGTACCTGGCATCAGGGGACAGGTGCGGGTGTCCGTGACTGGGACATGCAAGTGACTCATGGCTCCACTAGTGTGTACGACATGCACACATGTCAAAGGAGTGCAGGGGATGTGTGGTACAATGCGCACCATCACACACGACATGTGTACACAGCTCATCGTACATGTGCTTTGCCCACACCTCAGGGGTAAAGTGCCACATCACATCCTGACACACCTGTGTCACACACATGTGGTATTGCACAGACAATGCATTGGTGTCCACCCTTGGCAAAATCTGACCGCTCCATTCCTGTCTGTGTGCCGCCTGTCACCACTGACAGGTGTGAAACGCACCGTACATACGCTCTGAGTGTGTGTATAGGGTCCCTGGGCCAATATTGCCGCTGGCGTATGCGTACGCCACAGTAGTACGAACTGTACACGCGCTTGTACGGTCCGGATCACAATATGGGCGCTGGCGTATGCGTACGCCACAGTAGTACGAACTGTACACACGCTTGTACGGTCCGGATCACAATATGGGCGCTGGCGTATGCGTACGCCACAGTAGTACGAACTGTACACGCGCTTGTACGGTCCGGATCACAATATGGGCGCTGGCGTATGCGTACGCCACAGTAGTACGAACTGTACACGCGCTTGTACGGTCCGGATCACAATATGGGCGCTGGCGTATGCGTACGCCACAGTCGTACGGACCGTACAAGCGCGTGTACAGTTCGTACTACTGTGGCGTACGCATACGCCAGCGCCCATATTGTGATCCGGACCGTACAAGCGCGTGTACAGTTCGTACTACTGTGGCGTACGCATACGCCAGTGCCCATATTGTGATCCGGACCGTACAAGCGCGTGTACAGTTCGTACTACTGTGGCGTACGCATACGCCAGCGCCCATATTGTGATCCGGACCGTACAAGCGCGTGTACGGTCTGTATCACTGCTTGTGGGGTGCCCTAGGGCGTGGAACGCACCGTACCTGTGTGTATATGTATGAAAACACATAGGGGACACATGAGGGACAAGTATAAGGGCCTAAATGCATGATGGTTGCCATGGAGACTGAGTTAGATTTTTGAATTTGAGCACCAGGTGCCCAGCAGAAGTCAGTTTGAAAGAATCTACATTGTTGCAATGTGGATGTTGACTTGACATCATCATCAAAACTGAAACCATGCAAAGGCACACACTGGGGTAGGTTTGAAGGGATTGGATGAAACGTAGGATGCAAATGTGACTGACCAATCAATCTGTACTCCTGTACATGAACAGGCCAGCCAGGCATATATAAGGCAGCCAGGTCCCATGAGAGAGCACTTGCCTGCACATCCATTCATCCATGACCACTGCTGCTGATAGTGATTCCTCTGGCACCATGTCCAGGACTGTGGAGAGGTCACAGCCATTCACCCAGGAGGAGAACCTTGCCCTGATAGATGTGATCCTCCCACAGTTCCAGAGCCTGTATGGTCGACCAGGGGTTCAGGTGAGTGCAGACTCCACTAGCTTAGACTGTGCCCCTTTTGTGTGCCAGTGACTTCTGCCATTGTATCCATGTGTGACAGACATGCACTGTTGTTTGGAGTGGGTCCCAGGGTGTGGAAGGCCTCATGTCACCCATGCAGAGCATGCTGTGTTTCCTGTGTGCACTCCTCACTTGCATAGTGCCTACTGTGACAATGAATGCAAGGTGCATGCCACATTCTGCCTGCATACTCCTCCTGGGGATGTTGTTTCCACAGTCCTGATGTGATCCTGTGTTCCCCCCAGTGTGACAGGTGTCAGTACCCATGGATGTGTGTTTGGTCAGTGTACCTGTGCTGTGAGTGTCCAAAGGCCGTGTTCGTCCCCTGCACATTGGTGTGTGTGTAAGTCCCCTGTCATGTGGGTGAGTGCATATGGGGAGTGTTGCACACAAGCAGCATGAGTGATGGATATAGCCTGGCCATCCGATGTGAGCAGGGAGCAGTGCTGTGTGCATGCCGTGCTGAGCCAGCCCCACACCTGTGACACCCCCGTCTACTGGCACATGGGCAGAGTGAGGTGTGTACCCGCAGTTGGCAATGCCATGTGATTGTCCTGTACCTGTGTGTGTCTGTGTACTCTGCTGAGGTAGCATCAGTGTGCTGGGGCAGGTGACTGCTGTGAGGTGCTGTACATAATCTTGTTGTAGCCTGTGAGGCACAGTGTGATCCCTGGTCAGTGAGTGTGTGGTACCCCTAATGCCACCCGTGTACTTTCAATGGCACGTAGTGCATTTGGCCTTCCACAGTGGATAATGTCCCTATGACAAAGGTGCAATTAGTTGCATGCATACCATGGCCTGTTCATAATGAGGATTGTTCTATATGTGTGTCTCTGTGTTTCTGCTCATGTGGATTAATGTATTCTCACTTTTGCATCCTCACAGGTAGGTGCCATTGCCAAGGGGGAGATCTGGAGTGAAGCCGTCAGTGCCGTGAGGGGTACAGAGGGTCGGAGGCGGAGCCTGTCTCAGGTGAGGAAACGCTGGCAGGACATCCGGTGCTGGACGAGGAGGATTGCACGGGTCCTGCTGGGGGACTCACCTGTGAGCCGTAAGAACCGTGGGCGCCGTCGTCTGACCCACATCCAGAAGCGTGTGCTGGCGGTGGTCTTCCCCGATATGGACAGGCGCCTACAGGAGAAGCAGCAGCAGGAAGGGGGTAGGTACATGTGTGTCAGTTGTGTGTCCCCAGCCAATGTAAGTGTGCAGTTGCATGGATACACTGCCAGGGTTTGATTGTGCAGTGCGTCAACTTCTCCACAAAGTAGCACAGTGCTGTTCTCACTCCCTCCATTCCCCTCCTTGCCATGTGTTCCCTGGTCTGTCTGTAGCCACTCTTGCACAAGGTTATTTGGGCAGGCAGTTCATGCAGGTGCCCTATGCTATCAGCATCATGTGTGGGGGTGATGTGCCACAGGTATGGGGACCTTGCGTGTGCCATGGACAATTTCAGTCAATGTGGTGTCCATGTCACTTGGCACTGATTGTGAATCACGACATAGGGGTGTGTCTCCAAAATGTACAGCCTTCCAACATGCATGTCCAATTGTGTGCCCTCTGACATGATGTGCCTGAGTGGGAGGCCTGCTAAGTGCAGGGACGGTTGCTTAATTTGCAGTCATGTACATCCTGGACCATGGAGGAGTGTGGGCACTACTGTGCCCTGGGGCACCTCTTCCTAGGTATCATGTGTGTCATCCAACAATATGGCCATTCACTGTGTCTTCGCCATGGGTTGGGTAGGGTGGCATTGTACCCTGGGCTCAACTGTTAGGACCTACAGGTTGCTACATGTGTCCACTGTACAGGGGGACCCATTTTGCTTGTGCATACTCACAGTGGGCATTACCTGTGTGTGTTGTTGAGACAATCTGATGATGTTTGCCTGTCAATGATGTGTGGACATGCCCACCAGGGGCTGTGTGTGTACAGTCATTAATTAGTGGAGGCCATGTGTTTTCATCCCAGAGTAAGAGGTGTACATACTTTCTCCGTCTCAATGAGATTGTCTCAGGTGTGGGTGGTTTGTGCGTACAAGGCCTACATGTCAGAAGCTTCATCCTCCTTGCTGGGTTTAGCCTGTGTGTGATGTTTGACTGGACATACGCTCAAGGTGCAGTGACCCAGTCATGTTTGGCCTGGTTTCATGTATTGCCTTTGCAGCATGCGGCAAGAGTAAATGGATATGATTCATGCTCATCCCTTTTTGACGACGCAGTGTGGTGCAGGTGCTGTGCACATTTGTCCCCAGAGGCTGGCTCCTCTGTAAAATTTCAGGTGCAGTGATTTGCTGTTGTGTCATGCTCTCCATTGTGTCTCAGTGGCATGGTGGGTCGAAAAACTGTGTGTTCCATGGCCTACATGTGTACATTGTTTTGTAGGTGTTACTCCTGTTGCTTTTCAGGCTATGCAATGTGACCTATGTATATTTGACTCATGTGACATATGTGTACAGGTGTCTGATTATCTCCTGTCTCTTCACCTTGCCCACAGCATCGCCGGGGGACACGGAAGGAGACACTAGCACGGACCGGGAGGAGGGATTGAGCACCAGTGCCAGCAGTGCTGTCCTGTCTGGCACATGGAGTGGCACGGAGGCCGAAGGGAGTGAGGCAGAGGACCTGTCGACTGCCAACACAGACTATGACGCAGACGGGTCCGAGGCTGAGCTCCAAGAGGTGGCGGAGTCTGCCCCCCCAGCTGATGGCAGCCCTCCACATCCCCCCGCCACCTCAGGTTCCATCACCGGCCTCCCACATGCTCGTGGCCCTTCCCTCCGTGCTCGGTCCCCACATGTCTCCTTCCTGCCAGGCACCGCACCCCCTGCCCCTGTCACCACTGCTGCGGTGAGTGCGGAGTCTGTGGACATCCTGAGGCAGTTGCAGGTTGGTCAGACTGCGATGCTAAATGTCCTCCATGCCCACACCCAGGTGCTGACCCAGATGGAGGCATACATGGAGGGCATGTCGGCTGCGCAGTCTGACCAACGGCAGTTGCTGAGGTCCATAGACTCCACACTGACTGCAGGACTGGATCTCCTGCAGCGCTGCCTACCCCCCCTACCCCTGCCCCATCCACAATTCCCACTCCCGTGCCTGTCCCACGCACATCCAGACGCCAGCGTGCACGCACCCCAACAGACACAGGCACCACACCACCAGGGAAGTCGAAGCGCACACCTCCTGTCACGCACACACAGGGTGAGGAAGGCACACCCACTGGGTCGGGGGGGAAACGTAGAACACGCAGCCACAGTGGGAGTCCGCAGTCCACACAACCCACTCCCTCCAAATCCACTCCCCTTAGCTCTCCTGGCCAACAGTCGGTGACAGCATCATCCACTGCGAGTGTGCCCCCCAGCCCCAGGATGACACCACCCCGCAAGCGGTGGAGGCGGGACCCGGCCAGGGGAGTTGTGTCCCCCACCCTGTCCACACCCTCCCCCAGTGGCGCTGCGACTCATCCCTTTGCCCCCCCCCCTCCTTGGGGCCTGTGGTTGGATTGGGTGCGGGGGAGTCGCTGGGGGAACTTGCCGACGTGTGCAGCGCCATTCTGTCCTCCACCTTTGGCGCTGGCACCCCCCCTGTGGCAGAATCATCCCTCCCTGCACCCACAACACCTACCCTTTCCCCTCCTGTCCCTGCGGTGCCTGTTTCCACCCTCCCCCCTGATGCCCCCTCTTCTGTGGATGAAATGGACTTGTGAACTGTGCAGGCAAGCTAGGGGACACACGTCCCGATGTGTACCCCCCCCCCGGACTTTGCTGCTGGCCTGGCCCATGGCCCTTGTACATAGTGGACATTTTCTCAGAGATATTTTCCTGCTGAATAAAGCATTTTCTTTTGGTTTTGCACACTGATGCTTTCCTGGACTTGCTGTTGGTGCTGGTGCTCCCTGAGTTGGGGTGGTGATAATGTGTTAGGGGTCTGTGAAATGTTGGAGTGTGCTGCTCATGGGGTGTACCCTGCCATCTGCGTGCCATCACAGAGGTCTCTGTCAATGGTATTTGGTCATGTTTGCTCTCACTGTATGGTGACATTGTCCCAAGGTGTGTTCCATCCTCTGTGGAGCAGGCCATTTTCCCTGCAGGGTGTCTCCCAAATGCTGTGCTGTGTCTACATTTCCTGGATGTGTGAGGGTTGCCGTTCAATATAGCCATGCTGGCTCAGCGATGGCTCCGCCTGCATCTGGGGTATCACCCTTGTTGGTCACTGAACTTGTTGATGGGGTATCTTGTCCTATGTCTGGGCACTGCTGGGAGGACTCTGCACCCACCCCTCCTGTGTCTGGGCACTGCTGGGAGTGTTAGGCACCCACCCCTCCTGTCTCTGGGCACTGCTGGGAGGACTCTGCACCCACCCCTCCTATGTCTGGGCACTGCTGGGAGGACTCTGCACCCACCCCTCCTGCGTCTGGGCACTGCTGGGAGGACTCTGCACACACCCCTCCTGTGTCTGGGCACTGCTGGGAGGACTCTGCACCCACCCCTCCTGTCTCTGGGCACTACTGGGAGGACTCTGCACCCACCCCTCCTGTGTCTGGGCACTGCTGGGAGGACTCTGCACCCACCCCTCCTGTGTCTGGGCACTGCTGGGAGTGTTAGGCACCCACCCCTCCTGTCTCTGGGCACTGCTGGGAGGACTCTGCACCCACCCCTCCTGTCTCTGGGCACTGCTGGGAGGACTCTGCACCCACCCCTCCTATGTCTGGGCACTGCTGGGGGTGTTTGGCACACACCATTCTTATTGCAGGTTCGGTGCGTACATACACGGGTGGGGGTTCGGTGCGTACATACACGGGTGGGGGTTCGGGGCGTACATACACGGGTGGGGGTTCGGGGCGTACATACATGGGTGGGGGTTCGGGGCGTACATACACGGGTGGGGGTTCGGGGCGTACATACACGGGTGGGGGTTCGGGGCGTACATACACGGGTGGGGGTTCGGGGCGTACATACACGGGTGGTGGTTCGGGGCGTACATACACTGCTGGGGTGGGGGTTCGGTGCGTACATACACGGGTGGGGGTTCGGGGCGTACATACACTGCTGGGGTGGGGGTTCGGGGCGTACATACACGGGTGGTGGTTCGGGGCGTACATACACTGCTGGGGTGGGGGTTCGGTGCGTACATACACGGGTGGGGGTTCGGGGCGTACATACACTGCTGGGGTGGGGGTTCGGGGCGTACATACACGGGTGGGGGTTCGGGCGTACATACACGGGTGGTGGTTCGGGGCGTACATACACTGCTGGGGTGGGGGTTGGGTGCGTACATACACGGGTGGGGGTTCGGGGCGTACATACACTGCTGGGGTGGGGGTTCAGGGCGTACATACACGGGTGGTGGTTCGGTGCGTACATACACGGGTGGTGGTTCGGGGCGTACATACACGGGTGGTGGTTCGGGGCGTACATACACGGGTGGGGGTTGGGTGCGTACATACACGGGTGGGGGTTCGGGGCGTACATACACGGATGGTGGTTCGGTGCGTACATACACGGGTGGGGGTTCGGGGCGTACATGCACGGGTGGGGGTACGGGCCGTACTTCCACGGGTGGGGGTACGGTCCGTACATACCCCTACCCACGCTCTGCGTGCCTGGGTACGGGCCGTACCCATGCCTTTGGTGGGTGGGTACGGTGCGTCCCCCCATTGTTGCGGTGCCGTGGGGTCCGCACCGTACACAGGCCTTGGGGGCGTGGCTACGGGTCGTACCACGCGTACCCCTACATGACCCCAGCAATGCTGGTACGACCCGTACCAAGGCCTTTCTGACGTGGGTACGGGCCGTACCGCCATTGTTGGAGTGACGTAGGGGGACGCGTGGTACGTTCCGTACCCACGCTCTTGCGGCCTGGGTAGGGTACGTACCGGTTCGCGTGACCATCCACTTCCGTTGTGGCGGACGCTTGCGTTGCTGGCCTCGCCCCCACCCCCTGCAAGTGACCAGGCCCTCATGGTCAGGTATGTCCAGGCCATGAGTGATTTGGTACCATGTGTTGGTGTTGTGTGTCCTGCCCCTGCCCCCCCCTTTGCCCCTGGTTGTTGTGCTGACCTTCTGCGGCGTCTGCGTCGGTTCCTGTACGCCAGGTGGACTGCTAGGAGGGCAGGGATGGCACGTAGGTTCGGGTCCATGTCTGTTCGTCGCGTCCAGCTGCTCCTTGCATGTGTCGTCCTGATTTCCCGGCAGTTTTTGGCAGCCAGTAAATATTTTCCGTGCGGGATGACGTCGGTTCGAATCGTACTTCCTGGTTCGTGAAACGTAGGCTGGATGCGTACCGACGTCAGGTCGGCGCCTTTCAGGATCGGAATTGTGTTTAGTTTCTGTTCGGTCGGTGTTTTGTTCGATTCGTACGGAAATGGTGTTTCCGTGCGAATCGTACTTGCATTTTCGGATGGATTTGGCACCGGGTACGAGTCGGACGGAGATAGGGCTCCGTCCGACGGTTCGTACCCGGTTTTTACCGGATCGGAATTGGCACCCAAGTTGGAGTTGTGAATGCTCCAACTTGAGAGTGAGGCATAATGAAATGTGGTAACCTTCAATTAATTTTATTAACAATGAGATCTGCAAGAAACCCACCATCATCACAGCTTGCAGTATATTTATTAGTTTGTGATAACAATCAACAGATTAATTGTACTGCAAGGAAACTGCCCTATTGGAAGGCATCAGCACTTTTTTTAAACGTTTAATCATGGCACACCTGCATATTACAGAACGCTGTGCCAGCCGATTTGGGGCCATTCCCTACTTCGCCCTCTTTCCTCCAGAATTCTTTATCATAGGCTGGTAATGTTACGAAGTTGGTCTTGTGGCTGGCTACCGCCCTTAATCTTGATCTATATACCATGGAGTGCTGAAAGACATGATCTCTCCATAGTTTTTTTTTCTTCAGAGAATGTTTTCTAGAGTTCTAAATTAGGCTTCAAAAGTCTGTGTAAATAGACAACTGGCTACTTTCATAGCTCAGGTCCCCCTTTCCTCCAACACTACTTAGAGCCAGGTCTTGATCTGTGTAACTCAGGATAGAAGTGTTCATAAGTGATCTTCTAGTGTCATGTACTGGATCCACTGATCTGTGTGGTCTGCAGCAAAGCATTGAGGGAACACCAGATAATCTAGAATCTCTTTTGGCCTCTGGTCCACCAATGAGTTCTTGTTAGTAACTGCATTGATTGCCAGTAATGTATTGGTTGTTGGCGTAGGACATTATTTCCAAACCTTAATGTATATCCTGTACCTCTTTAACATCAGCTTTTATTTCCTGAAGAGTATCTGATATGGCACTCCTCCTTTCTTCAAGGAGTTGGCTTGTTTCTCTCTCTCTACAAACTTATCTCCTAGTCTGTCTAGTTTGTGTTGCATGTCCTCAACCTTCACAGCAAGACAATCCAGTATGAAACCTATCTCTTTAATGTCTACATCAAACACAGCAGAACCGATTTAAAATCCAGATGGTGAATCGATCCGTTATGATTAATTGCATTCTCCATCATGGCTTCATCTGATTCTGATTTATGAATTGGCTGTGAGTGGTAAAGGACTTTGTGCTTTTTGCAATTAATTAAATCCATATGAAGAGACTCTACCTTTTGCTTATTCTTAAAATGGATTTAGAAATGGACACATATTAACTAGAGTTGTGTTGTCAGCGTCCTTCCAAATAGCTATTAATATCCATATAGTTCAATCGTTTGGGACCGAAATAGCGGTCCTAAATGATTGATAAGTTATCGGCCCACAAGTTGGGGTGCTAACCCATTCGCAAAAGGGAATGGGAAGAACTTGCTGGGGAGTAGTCAGTGGTCTACAGAGCCACAGTCAACTCTCAAACAAACATTTTAAAAAAGGTAAACTTTTCTTTTTAAACGTTGTCCCATATCCTATAAAACAAAAGGGTATGCACTTAAAAAAGGACTTACATTGTAGACATGCACAGACATACTGCTGAACTTTACAGACGACCATCCCTGTGAAGGTCTCCAATTAGCTGTCGCAATTTGCAACCTACCTCATGAATATGATTAAGGTATGTCAGATTGTGATCTGCCTGGAATTTGAATTTTTCGTACCAACCAATTTTCATAAAGGCTGGATCAGAAAATTGTTTAACGGTCTCAAAAATACTGGCACCAAATAATGACCAGTATTTTTCAAGCAGGAAATAGTACACCACATCCAAATTATTAAACGGCGAAAGATTGATTCGGTTTGAAGAGAAACCAGAGTATCAAATTATTAAGGCTCTGTACGAATCAAAATACTTAATGTGCGCAGATTTTAAGCAGTCGTTACGAACAGCACAGCCTACTCATATGCAACGTGTGTAACTGAACGTTAATGTCTGAAAAAAAGGCATTAGGTAAAAAGGATGTAAGCACGAACATATTTAATTTAAAGGAAATTTAAGGAACCCAACATTCTGCAAGGTTTTGGGGAACTGCCCTACTTAAAAGTAAGCACTCATCTTACTTTTAATATTCTAGGTTAATTTCGACCTAACTTGCAGAACTTGTTACATTTATTGAACGTGTTTTCAGCTACTGGTACAAAATGTATGAACATATAATGTATAAAAAATAAAATGTGCATAAAAGAAAGGCTGTTTTTCACTTTATGAGTTCATATTTTAATTTAATTGCCTACTTTATAGCATACTTTCTGGTTTCTTGTAGTTCTGTCATTTGTATTTATATCTAGCCTGAAAGGCAAGTTGCATCATTTATTTCTCCCAAACAAAATAGTAAATATTCAATAGCTTTCTTTCTAATTGTTTCTGCTTTGCAATTTAAAGATCATATTACCCAGCTTCCTTGTCATCAAAATACAATAAATGGTATTTGATAGAAAAACATGCAAATCTTCCTCCTCATTTAACTTCACCCGCTTGTACAATTTGGTTTCTGAATCGATTAACTTTCTCTCTGCCACACTGTTTTGACTCTGTCAACGGCTACGATGATGTTGTAACTCATTTTATGGAAATAGCTTTATCATTAGTCTGATTAATTTCAAGGTATTTTCCTAAATGTCTGAATATGCAGCGCGGTATCTACTGCCCGCATTTGAGCATGATTGAATCTTATACTGATTGTGTATATTTCAATGTGTTTAGTGTCTCTAAAACATTATAGCCATGCATCCCATATGGAGTGGGATAAGTGTGTTTATCCGAAGACACATCTATCGTTGAATTATTTTTTCATCGGGATCAATTTGGCAATAGGTCATCATGACAACTTCATACTATGCTTTCTGTTTAGAATGCATAACTGTGCAAATGCTTCATGTCACTGGTAACGAGGGTTTTCCATTGCTTTCAGTAGCCAATAAGGGTGGTTTCAAGGTAAACGATGAAAGGTAGGGCATTCCGGGCTTTGTGGCAACTCACACAGCTCTGGCACCCAGTTTTCCCATTCTTATGCGATAAATTATTAAACAGCTTTGGTGAAAAGACCTAGGTACTCCAAAAGGGATATGGGGATTGAATGTAGTTGCCCAAAAGCGTTCATGTCTGCCAGCCAGAGCCTAAAGAACAGCCTTTATTTGCATCAAGAGGACTCGTTTTCTCACTGGTTACCAAATCATGTAGAGGCCAAAGTTCAATCACAACTGAAGAAAGACTAGCACCACCCTCATATGCAGATGGCCTGTGCCCTGACCCAGGACAGAAAAAGAAATGATACACCTGCCCTCCCCCAATAATGGTAATAAACATATTACTTACTCTCTGCAAATTTGCATATATTCTATGTATTGAATGTTTGAATCTGCATACTTGGTTTATGCCATAAACAACGCACGAGAGCCTGCAATCCCTGTATAATATCCGTTGTATCTAATGTCCTTATTACTTTCAAGTTATAACGTCTCTAGTCGCCTATAATGAAAAAGTGCTGATCAACTTTGATGCCATAATGATTGCAGCCGGACCCACCAGCCGAGGGGAAAGGCACAGAACCTATATACAGCTGCAGTTTAAACAATGGAATGGAGAACTGGCTTATCATTGTTTTGATATATTTTCCTAAAATGATCAATAAGGAAATATTTATGGCAATATGTTTATTTTTTGCACTACTTACAGTAACACAATATTCTCTCTTCATGTTTTTTGCACATTCTTACCAAAAACAATTTAACTTATTGCTGATACCAATCGGACTTTACTGATACTAATATTGTTTCCGCAACATATTACTAAATGCTTTTTGATGTGTTTAATTTTCGCACAGAATATGCTTTATTCTTCATGTATGCAACCATCATCTCACTTTCATATGAAAGAGCAAGAGATTTATTTAAAATGTTTCTAAGAAGGGTGATAGTGTCATCATATATCAAAACGACAAAAAAAAACCTGTGCTGTATATTGCACCGATATTGCAATCCATCTCAGAGTACCATGACCTTATAAAGCACCAGCCCTTTTGATTTTTCTTCTATTTGGTCATGGATCTCCTAAATGTCCTGCAAAGCCATATAATGTACAGAAGGAGGTATGTTCTTCCATACGTATTGCTTGTTTGGATGGCTTATTTGCACAAGTTTCAGCAGGATCAAAACCCATAATACAGATGGAACTGTAAAACATGGAAAGAATGCACAGATCACTGTGAAACAGGAAGATATTAGATTGTTCGCTGTCATTATAGTGGCATCCCCAAACAACACAGCAGAGCTTTACATTTGTCCATTATGTAAGAAACATTCTGCTCTTGAAATGTAAACAAAAACCCAAACATCCTAATTCCAATGAGTGTTTGATGTTAGTTGCACCTTGCAGAGAACAGCTTCAACAAATGTTAACTTTTAGAGAGCAAGGGCCTGATTACGATGTCAGTCGGCGTTCCCTCTGACCAACACCATCTCAGTGCAGGAACTGCCTGACCATAGGTCGGCAGTTCCACACACCAAATTTGGAACTCCCACTTCTCTATGGGAGCTTGTGCGGTGGGCGGTCCTCAGCACAAGCTCTCATTGAAAAATGGGATTTGTGAGAATCCCTGCACCGTGCATTTGGGATGGGATTTGTGAGAATCCCTGCACCGTGTGGCTGGCACCTCATGGTGCCTGCCACACGGTGCAGGGATTTTCAGGGGGGCACCACTTTGCCCCTGGATTCAAGTGAGCCTGGCTGATGAGGGCAGTTAGCCCAAAACCGGTCCCAGGATGCTTGTTTCTGGTACAGGGAAGACATGGATTGGCAGTTTGGGCTGGACTGTTCCCATGAGGCACATGATGAAGACTGATTTGCATATAGCTGTGTCTGAACTGGGGTGGCGAAGTGAGCTAAAGAACGATGATGGATTAAACCCAGATCTGTGACTGGGGGTGAGTGTCTGAAAAGTTTCAGCGCTCCATCCATCATCTCCTTGTGTTTGCTTTTTTCGCCCTAGGTTGGCAGGGTATGCACAGACGTGGGTCCCTTGCTCACTTTGCCACTGGATTCAAGCTAGCCTGGCTGATGAGGGCTGTTAGCCTGAAACCAGTCCCAGGATGCTTGTTTTCAGTCCAGGGAAGACATGGCTTGGCAGTTTGGGCTGGACTGTTCCCATGAGGCACAGGATCAAGACTGATTTGTATATAGCTGTGTCTGAACTGGGGTGGCGAAGTGAGCTAAAGAACGATGAAATGAAATGAAATGAAATGAAAAAAGTATTTGATTAAGCGCACTGCGGCCAAGCGGCTTCCTGGCGCTGGTAGCAAGAACAACAGTCACAGAGACAACCCGAAGGGATTAGCAGGAGTACGCCTGAGAAAACAGAAAAGTTTTCAAAGCTTTACGAAAATGGGAGTAAATGGGAATGGATCGCATGGAGAGGGGAAGACTATTCCAGAAACGGGGGGCCAAAACAGAAAAGCGTGTGCCTCCAGTTCTGGATTTACGGAAGCGGGGGACATTAAGAAGGGCCAAAGAAGAAGAGCGAGAGTGCGAGCGGGGGTGTGAGAAGAGGTAAGGGAACATATGAATACAGGGGCAGAACGGGCAAGGGCCAAGAAAACAAGACAACCCATTTTGAAAAGAGATCGCTGAAGAACAGGGAGCCAATGAAGAGACCTGAGGACGGGAGTAATATGATGAGTTTTGGAAAGGTGGAAAATGAGACGGGCGGCCTGGTTCTGAATAGCTTGCAAGCGGCGTAATTCGTAGGCTGGAATGCCCACATACAAGCTATTCCCGTAATCAAGACGGGAAGTAATCAGAGCCATAATGATGATTTTGAGTGCATCCGGAGAAAAGAAACGGGAGATCTTTCGAATAAGCCGAAGGGATAAAAAACAAGAGGAAACAACAGAACTAATTTGTGCATGCATGGAGAGATCATGACTGACCTGAATACCCAAAGTTCTGACTGAAGGAACAGGAGTGGGGAGAGGGCCGAAGGAGGGGGGCCAAAAAGCAGAAGGCCAAGGACTGGATGAGACGCCCGTCAAGACCAACTCGGTCTTGTCCGGGTTAAGCTTGAGATGGTTAGAGCTCATCCAATCCGAGATAAAGACCAAAGTAGAGCGAAATTTAGAGAAAGACAGAGGTGAAGAAGAAAGATCAAAGACAAGCTGGAGGTCGTCGGCGTAGTTGTACACGGAGACCCCCTGAGCAAGAAGAGCAGAGATAAGTGGGTAAATGTAAAGATTAAATAGCAGAGGAGAAAGAGAGGAGCCTTGGGGAACACCACAGGAAACCAAGCGGGAGGGAGCAGAGAAGCCAGACAGGTGAA
The DNA here is from genome assembly GCF_964204655.1 of Triturus cristatus. NCBI lineage: Eukaryota > Metazoa > Chordata > Amphibia > Caudata > Salamandridae > Triturus > Triturus cristatus. The sequence goes on from NC_140585.1 coordinate 1,078,655,868, forward strand.
CTGCCTGAGAGCGGCCAGAAAGAAAGGAGGCAAGCCAAGAGAAAGCAAGGCCAACGATGATGGATTAAACCCAGATCTGTGACTGGGGGGGAGTGTCTGAAAAGTTTCAGATCTCTGTCCATCATCTTGTGTTTCCTTTGTTCTTCCTAAGTTGGCAGAGTATTTCCAGACGCGGGTCCCGCACTCACTTTGCCATTGGATTCAAGTTAACCTGGCTGATAAGGGATGTTAGCCCGAAACCATTCCCAGGATGCATGTTTCCGGTCCACGGAAGTTATGGCTTGGCAGTTCGGGCTGGACTGTACCTTTGAGGCACAGGATCAAGACTGATTTGCATATAACTGTGTCTGAACTGGGGTGGCAAAGTGAGCTAAAGAACGATGCTGTTACATTGCGGGCCCCAGCTGAAATTATAGTCTACCTCACCAGTCGCTACACTCCCTTGAAATAAAATGCACATTCACTCAGAACCCCATGTTCATGCAAAACATAGGGCTTTGAAGATCAAGACGGCATATTAGAATTCAACACTACATTTTAAGCTGTTTGGGAGAAGTACTGAATGTTAATACAGCTCACCCCTCACAAATGCTCACATTAGAATGTCACCAATCACAGGGCTTCTCCTTTGCCACAGAGCAGTTTGCCAAAGAGGGCTGGGGTGTATGAGGCGATGCCCGTCCAAGGACCTATGCAGAAGAACTCTGCGAAGAATGTGAGTTTTTCAGTAACTTCATGGAATTCCGCAGAGTGAAACTCCGCGAGCTGCGCCTAAGCCTAGTAAATATAACACACGCCCTCACCATGCACTTCTGGTTGCTCCACATATTGCATCACTCAGGACATCTTCTATGACAAGGACATAGACACTGCAATGGGAACGTCAAAGACAGTACCTGCATGGCATGGCATGGCATGGACAGAGCTTGAGTATCTGGTGGAAATGAGTTCTCCCTGAACAGTTGTATACAGATTGAACACTGTGTGCAGTACAGGTTACCCTTGTATCTGTGGTTGAGAGTCAACAAGAATATGTCTACCCATGAAGTGTATAGTATAGGGTCAAGGTTGCACAAAACACATGCTTACTACACCTAAGGGAGTTGTATCCATGATGGCATTAATGATACAGACCCCCTCCCTGTCCCTTAATTGGCCCAATGAACCCCTTCCCCGTGGCCAAATATAATGAAAAAGGGTAAGGGGGCCCTCCCTGAAACCTTATTAGTCTCCTGGGAACCCATCCCTGGGGCCAAACCAATTAAAAAGGGGAAGGCGCCATGTAGTTCCCATCCAAGAGCCTTCATAGGCCCAGGAGACCCCATCCTCTGGGACTGTTTTTTGTTTACAAGGGGACAGGGACTGTACAGCCAATTAAAATGGGTAGTGGTTCATGTAGCCCCCCTACCCAAGCTGTATCAGGCCCCGGGAACTCATCCCATGGGGCCAAAGCCAATTAAAAAGCAAAAGGGGCATGCATCACCCCTCCCCAAGCATTTTTGGGACCCAGAACTCCATACCCAGGGCCAAATTGAATAGAAAAATGGGGGGGGGCATATGTCCCCCTTCCCTCAGCCTTATTAGGCCCCACAGACCCCATCCCCCATGGCTATATAATTAATAAAGTGGGTGCAATGCCTCCCTCCTGGAGGCTAATTAGTCCCCAAAACCCCATCCCCTGGGTCGTGACTTATTTAAAAAGGGAGAGGAGCTGCATGGCTCCCTCCACAAGCTGTTATAGGCCCCAGGGACCTCATCCCCTGGACTGTGTCTTAGAACCTTTGAAGAGATAAATATCTTGCTGGTTCATGAACTGACTCTAAGGGAACTGGAACTGAAGGCAGAGCAGCTGTCAGAGTCCCACAGGAATGGTTGCAGCAAAAATGCAGTGTCCTGTGGTATAGGAAGGATCCTTATACCCAGGGACATGGTGTCTGACTTTGAGGAGGGGGATGACATAGACAGGTGATGTGAGGCTTATGAAGTATTTTTAGAGGTGCATAGGCTCCCTGAGGAGGATTGGTGAGATAGCCTCTGCCGACATATACCTAAGGGGGAGGGGCGCTCTACAGGCCCAAGTTAAGGGGGACAGGATAAGGTATTCCCCAATGAAGGAGACTCCTGCTAAGAAATATGGTCTCAACTGGGAATTTGTGGAATACTTGTGTTAGGCACTGGATGTTTGGGTAAAGGGTAGTGAAGTAATCACCTATGAGAGACTTTACAGTTTAATCACTGGAGACCACATGTTCAGTCATCGTTTTCCAGAGATACACCAACACCTGGATGATTGCAAGCTTACTGACCCCAGGGAGCTTGCACAGGAGGAAGACCTCTAGGCTAGTACCAGAGTGTCAGGGAAAGCATTGGAGAGTGATCCTAAGGAGAGAGGTCCAGGCTCTCTCCGACAGAGTGAGGGTGAGGTGAATAGTGATACAGGCAACTTCCAGTATGGTGTGGGTGGAAAGTGTTCCCATGTTCCTTTTTAAGACAGGAGGGTTAGGGTGAGAGGGGGGCCAAGGTGCAAAATTTTCAGCCGCTGTGCTGGTATTGCGCCCAGCTGGGGGATATGCTTGGCATCCTGGTATGTACCTAGAGACCATCCCCTGGAGGGAGGCCCATGGTGTCAGGATAACTGGGAGATGCAGCTGTCCATCGTGCCCTGAAAGCACTAGTTTCTGAGGCTCCTGCTCCCAAAGGAAGGGCACTGAGACTCAGGTGGTCAGGAGGTAAACACAGTCCACAGTGGAAGGACAAGTGCTTCAGGAGTTGCCAGCTCTGAGCACAGAGCTTCCATAAATTGACCCTGATGAGGCCATTTATGATGTTGGGGTGCTCCCTGTACTGTCACAGAGACAGAGATCTGGAACCCGCGCCTAGCAGACTCCTGCATGACATAAACAGAGAGTGTCACACTTTAGTGGGAGGTTATTCCTCCTGAAAGTCATGGCTTGATAGACACCCATTCAACCTCGGGGTAATACCCTGGGCTGGGTGGCCAGCCTCAAACTACCTCCCCAGAACTGGTAGGAAGGAGAATGGAAGAAGGGTGCCTATCACCTGGGGTTGTTGCCACCCACTCTGAGAAATTGCAGAGGTCAGAGAACCCTAGTTGGCCTGCAACTTGGTTATTGACACTGAGAGCTGTCAGTAACCTCTATTGGTTGCTGTCCTTATGGGGAAAATGTTCCTTTGGTTGGGGACAGAATCATAATCCAAGGGGTGGAATGGGCCACATCAATTTGTTGGCCATGGAGGTACTGTCAACCTAATGGGATGCATCTGTGAGCAAGTTACAGTTAGGTCCTTTACAGATGGGGTCCAGGAGTAAGGAGAAGGGTTCCTATGAGTTAGGTCAGTGGCTCAGGAGATTGTATACAGATGGCCATGATCCATCGACTAAACAGAAAAGCCCATGAAGGTATTGATTTGTGTCTCCTGGCTCTCGGTTGGAGGGGGTTCATGTTGGACTTGGCCCCTTCTACAGGGTCATCCTCAAACATTATGCCTTCCCCCTCCTGTTTTCTGACCCCATTTATGTTGGCTTTAAGGATTCTGGGCACTTTAACACTGCTAACCAGTGCTAAAATGCTTGTGCTCTCTCCTTAAAACATGGAAGAATTGGTGTATACACAATTAGCATATTTAATTTAGTTGTAAGGCCCTAGTAAAGTATCACTTCCTGTGCCCAGGGCCTGTACATTGCCTATTAGTGGACCTGCAGCACTGATTGAGCCCCCCACTTCAATAGCCCTTTGAATATGTCTCAGGTCTGCCATTTCAGCCTGCATTTGCAGTTTTTCTAACTGTCATTTTGACCTAACAAAATAAACCTTTATCCAAACCCAAAGCTTCCTTTTTAATACATATAAGTCACCTCTATGGTAGGCTTCGGACATCTCAGAGGTCAGGGTACAGCGTATTTAAACATGTGGACATGTACTTTTAAGTTTTACATATTCTGGTAGTTTTTCACTACTGCAATGCCTACCTCCCAGAGGATAACATTGGAGTTACTTTATTCCATTTAATAAGCTGTACCTTCCAAATGGGAGCAGATAACCAGTTCTTGTTTGCTGTTTAAAGAATAGGAATTAAAAGCCCTCTTTAATGGTAAAGTTGGATTTTAATCACAACTTTGAAAATGCAATTTTTAGAAAGTTGGCCGTTTCTTGTCCTAACTATTTGGTGCCTGCATCCTGGTCCTGTGTCACATGACTAGGTGTAGATGGCAGTTGGACTTGGTGTATTGCTTCCAAACAGTGAGTCAAATTGAAGATAGATGTTGGCAGGATGGAGCTGTGACCTGCCACACTTGCACATCACAAATGCTCTGCCTAAGCATTCTCTCAAAGGGTTTGCCTCTAGTCTATTCTGACCTCAGACAAGCTGAGGCCTAGGCAAGGAGGGAGAGGATACATCACACCTCAGAGGGTGGAAATGTCTAGCAGCTTCCTCGACTTCAAAGGAAGGCCCAGGTATAAACTTTGGACCCCAGACAACAACTCTTCAGTATACTTCTGGCCCTGTGAATTCTCTGCCAGGAAGAATGACCTCTGTGCTGATGAAAAGGACTGGCACTCTGCTGGACTACTGCTCTGAAGGACTGGTGCCCTGCTGCGCTGTCATGCTGCTGCTTCCCTCTTTCCTGGCTGAGAAGGATCGAACCTGCATTTTTTGAACCCAGGACTCCAGAGTGACACCAAGGGCTAGTTGGCTGGGCTCCTGACTGGAGCCTCAGGGAGTGAAGGATTCAACAACCTTGAACCTGGACTTTGCCATCTGTGAGTCCTACCTTGGCAAGTGGTGCCACTTCAGTCGTGGGCCCTTAGAAGTGGGCAACGCATTCCTTGCATTGCAAATCTCTCATCAATGGCATTCTTGACCATGCAGGTTCTCGCTTTGCAGCCTTGCAGCTCTTCAGAACTGATGCATCGCGTTGACTGCACAATGCATACTCAACGCCATACTACACATCACAAGCCCTCGTCAACAGGATCCTCAATGACTACAGAAGACCTAAAATCGCAGCTCGGCAGCTCCTCAGAAGTGAGACATCACCTTGGTTGTGTGGCGCATCTTTGATTAGGGACCTCGCAACTCTTCGCAACCACGATTTAAGGTACTCTGTTCAACTGGCCTAACTGGGTTCCTGTTAGCCTGAACGTGTGACTTTTTCCCCTTCTGGTACGACCATATATCTACAGTTGATGCTTGGCACTATTTTCACTGAACTTTTAAACTCGCATATCTCCGTTTTACCTGATTGGATTTTTATTGTTTTGGTCTTGATTTATTTATAGAAAATTACGGTATTTTTCTAAAATGGTGCAGGATTTTTCTTGACTTGTATTCTCACTTTTTTACTGTTTGAAGTGCTGCATAAATACCTTACACATTGCCTCTAAGTAAAGGAGGACTGCTCTGTGCCAAGCACTTAGAGTGGAGCACAGGTTAATTTTGGGTTTGCTTACACCTCACCCTGACAAAGACACTGGCTGCTGTTCGAGTAGGGTTTCACCCCTCTCAACCAGTAACCCAATTTCTCATAGATGTTGTCTAAGTAAAAGGTAATAAAACAGGCATACAAGGTGTTGAGGAAAGGAGTGCTCCCATGGGTGTGGGGGATGGGGCAGATTAAGTTGTTTCTCCAGAGCTGTGGCAACTATTCAAGATTGCCAACCATGTGTAAAATATATTGAATTTCAAAGACTATTATTCAGTTAAATGTCAAATGGTTCAAATACCAATAGCTGTACCTTTGAGCTGATGCAAATTGATTCCATTACAGAAGATAAGGAGTGCCCTATATCGGTATATCAGGAGAAAAAACAACTCCTAGCGGGACGATAAATGAGAATGGAAACTACTACCCCCTTTGTGGGTTATCCGCAGTATGGTATTTTTTATGTGGAAAAAAGGAAAGAAAAAATGCGAATATTTTAGTGCCTATGTAAAAAACAAAACCTGAATTAACACATAATAGAACGCTTGATATTAACAAATGAAACATTATACAATCACCATGTATATTTAAATGGCATCATAACATTCAAATCTATAACGAAACTGAATATTCGTCATTATTATAAAGCTATAAGGAGAGAAGCGATCGGTATAATAATATTGAATACCAAGACAAATGAACTGTGCTGCTCTCATACGATAATTGCATGCAGACAAATTGAAGTAGATTTAATTACAGACTAGACATGTAAATCAAATGTGCCTCATTCGCATACAATTTTGTGTCCAATCTGTCATGGAACCCTGTATACCAATTGTTGCATTATGCCATTGATTATAATGCAAAATGATTCATCATAAAAGAGTGCCCAAAAATATGCCTGAACGAAAACTATTAAATATTTTTTGTAAAAAAAAGAATGTTTAAAGGCCAAAGCTGACTGTCAATGTCAAATTTGCACTACACGAAATACAGTTGACATAAATTTCGCAAGAGCATTCGCTGTACATGTTTAACTAGGTCGTTTATATTATTGATAGCTTGCAGCAGAAGTTTATTATTTCTTAATTAGGCAGGCCGTGCTAACTTGGTCATTTGTTTCTCATTTGTGGAACAGTTGGTAGCGGATTCATTTTCTTACTCAGACAGTGCATTTCTTCACAACTGTCTATTCATCTCCCCATAGATTTTCAATGTTTTGCTTCAGCAAAAAGGAGCTTCAATAAATATCGTTTTCCTAACACAAACCACATAGACAGTGTTTATTAGCTGTGTAAATAATCGAGTTTCTTTCGGGTGATTATAATAATAAACCATCTCAGCACAGACATGCTGGATTAAGTAAAGTTAACAATACAGTTCTGGAGTTTGAAGCACACTTCAAAATGGCGATGGTGTTCTACAAAATGGTCGTTAAACAAAAGTCCCAGTTAAAAACTGCCTAAACAACTAATGGCTTACTTTTGAGGGCTTGCATACCCAACACCAAAAGACCTTTTGTGGGCTTACCAAAAATGTACTGTGCACTTACAACCCACCCATAGCTTAATTGTCACTCTTATTGCTTGCTTCTTATTCAATGCATATCCTTGTCCTATAATGCCCATCTTGAGTTTTGCCTCCCTTGGAGCAATGCCTCTGTTAGAACCGGCGGTCTCTAGTTGGCAGAGGTATACACTTCTGACAAATAGGGACCAACCAACTCTAGTCAGGGAAAGGGGATTACACACTCAGATAACCCCTGCTACCCCCTTGGTAGCTTGGCAGAGCAGACAGGCTTATCTCAGAGGCAGTGTGTTAAGCATTTATGACCACATACAGTAATAAAGTGAATACACTACAGATGGACACGACACAGAAGTTATTATAAAAATAGGATTTTTATATAAGGTTTAGCACAAGACCAAATAACGACAAAAATATACCACAGTCTTAATAAATACTCTTTGGAAGGAAAAATAATAGTTCAAGTAAGGTTTCTTCTTGGCAAATAGTTCTTTAGCAAAGTATTCTTCTGAGCACAGTTCTTTGGCAACAATGTAACCCCCACAGGAGTCACACGACGTCGAGTCTACAGGATTCCCAAGGTTCGGCGTCGACCGCGAGGAGCGCTACGTCGAGCCTGGAGTTGCAACAGACCCCACAAGTACAGTACCTTGAGAAACGAAGAAAACGATGATCCACGGCGTCGAGATGTCGGCGTCGAGGTCGGCGTCGATCGTGCCTCGGAGTCGGGTCAATCCGCAGCGGCGTCGAGGGATGTCGGGCCGGAGCAGCGCTCACGGCGTCGAGACGGGCGTCGAGTCGATGCGATCAGCAGCGGCGTCGGGACGGGGTCGCTTGGAGGCAGAGCCGATACTCACTCCTCACTGGCGTCGATACCGGCGTCGAGACGGGGTCACTTGGAGCCGGGGCCGATACCCACTGCTCCCTGGCGTTGCTGCTGGCGTCGAGACTGCAGATTTTCCCTTGTGTACTGGAAACAACACTTTCCAGCAATTCAGCAATTCAGTAGATGGTGAAGTCCTTTGGCCCTGTGACTTCAACAGGAGACTGGCACTCTTCCAGTCCTTGGAGATTTCCTAGCAAGTGTTCAGAGAGTACACACCAAGTTCCTCTCTCCTTGTTCCTTGGCAAAAATAAAGAAGCAGCTTTCAGGTTCCTCCACAGCAAAACAGCACTCTGGCAGAAAGGGGAGGCAAGTCCTTAGATCAGCAGGCTTCTTGTCCTTGGTACAGGTTTCCTTGTCAGAAGTGATCTGAGTTCTTGGTTCAGGGGTCCTTCTCTTATACCCCATTTCCCCTTTGTTCCCTTTGTCCAAGCAGGGAGATTCCCACCAGCTCAGGTTTGTCGTGGGTGTTGCCAGGCAGAGGCACCTGGCCTATTCACCGAGCAGGGCAGAGTCCTCAGCCGCCCAGCAGGAGGCGGAGCCAGTATTGTCACTGGCAGGAGCAGGGCTATCAGTCGCCCAGCAGGAGGCGGAGCCAGTATTGTGTCAGGCAGGGCAGGCTACTCTTCCCTCACTCTACGTGTAAACGCCCCATTCACCCCACACTGACTCACTCAGACCTCTGGAGCCACCCAGCCCCTGACACACACACCAAACCAGCAGAGACCGGTAGATAGTTGGACAAGAAAATAGCCACTTTCTAAAAGTGCTATTTTCAAACATAGGATTTAAAAACCATCCATCCTAAAGGGTGTGTTATTAAATTCTGAGTTCAGGGATACTAAACTCGACTTGCTACCATGCTCCCTGAGTCAGATAGATTATAATGGAGTTAATAATCAGTCTGCCCAGTCTGGCCTATTGGAGGCAGGTAGCCCTTCAATAGTGAAAAACGAAAATGGCTGTAATTCACTATTAGGTCATGCCACACACATCAGGGCCTGACCTACCTTTTACCAACAATGCACCCTGCCCTAGGGCCTACCATAGAGGTGTCTGATATGTGGCAAAGGGAAGGTTTAGAGACGGGTAAGTAGGTTTCCTTACCAAGTCGACATGGCAGTCAGGGACTGCACGCAGGCGCCGCGGTGGCAGGCCTGAGACACATTTTACACGCTGCTTCTGTGGGTGGCACAACCAGTGCTGCAAGCCCACCAGCAGCAGTTAACTTACACGCCCTTGGCACACGCAGTGCACTAGACTAGGGTCTGAACAGTAAGTCAACCAAGCCAATCATGGTAACACCAATCAATGTAACAATTTAACATAGGGAGCACTTGCACTGTGGCACTGATCAGCAGTGGCACAGTGCCCAAAGCAATAATCCAGCAAAAACATCGTAAACAGAGGAGGCAAACAGAAAAAAATGGAGGAGAGACTCATGCCAATGATGCCAGGTCTAACACGTGTCCCCTCCAGCTGAAATGTGGGGAGAACTACCCTTCACCCAGGGAGTCCTCATCACTAAGGCGGAAAAATCTGGACAGACCATCAGCATTGGCGTGATCTGTACCAGGGCGGTGTTCCACCGTAAAGTCCATCCCCTGTAGGGAAATGGACCACCTCAACAGTTTTGGGTTCTCACCCCTCATCTGCATTAACCATCTGAGGGGCCTGTGGTCTGTCTGAACCCGGAAGTGAGACCCAAACAAGTAGGGTCTTAGCTTCTTCAGCGCCCAGACCACAGCAAATGCCTCACGCTCTATCGCACTCCACCTTTGTTCCCTGGGAAGTAACCTCCGGCTGATGAAGGCTACAGGTAAGTCTCAGCCCTCCTCATTCATCTGTGCTAGAACAGCCCCCACACCATGCTCTGAAGCGTCTGTCTAGACAATGAATTCTTTTGAAAAGTCGGGTGCCTGGAGGACCGGTGCTGTACACATTGCAGTTTTCAGGGTGTCAAAGGCGTTCTGACAGGCGTCAGTCCAGATCACAAGTCTCGGCTGCTTTCTGGAAGTCAGCGAGGTCAAGGGGTGCACAATGTTGCCATACCCCTTGACAAACCTCCTGTAGTAACCCGTGAGACCCAAGAAGGCTCTCACCTGTGTCTGGGTTTTGGGCGGTTCCCAAGCCAGGATGGTATCTACCTTGGGTTGCAGGGGGGCCACCTTGCCGCTCCCTACTTGGTGCCCCAAGTACACCACTGAACCCTGCCCAATCTGGCACTTACTAGCCTTGATTGTGAGGCCTGCTCTGCGCAGGGCCAACAACACTTCCTGGAGGTGGCGCAAGTGTTCCTCCCAGCTGGCGCTGAACACTGCTATGTCGTCCAGGTAGGCGGCGCTGAAATCTTCCAGCCCGGCCAATACCTGGTTAACCAACCTCTGGAATGTGGCAGGGGCATTCTTCATCCCAAAGGGCATCACACGGAACTGGTAGTGCCCATCTGGTGTGGAGAATGCAGACCTCTCTTTTGCCCCATCAGTCAAGGCGATCTGCCAGTACCCAGACGTTAGATCAAACGTACTAAGGTACCGGGCAGCCCCCAACCGATCGATGAGCTCATCAGCTCTGGGGATGGGGTGCGCGTCAGTCTTGGTGACCGAATTGAGTCCTCGGTAATCCACACAGCACCGAAGTTCTGGTGGAGCACCAGGCGCCGCAGCCTTTGGGACCAAGACCACTGGGCTGGCCCAAGGACTGCTAGAGGACTCAACCACCCCTAAGGCAAACATCTTGGAGACCTCCTCCTTGATATATGCTCTGACCTTTTCAGTCACCCTGTAGGCCTTGTGCCTCACAGGAGTGCTGTCCCCAGTGTCCACATCATGGACACACCACTGAGTGACACCAGGGATTAAGGAGAACAGATCAGGGAATTGTACCAACAGATGGCGACAATCTTGCTGCTGCTCAGGGGTCAGTGTGTCAGAGAGGACAACACCATCCACTGACCCATCTTTTTCTTTTGCACACAGGAGGTCAGGAAGAGGCTCACTCTCCTCCTCCATCCCAGCATCTGTGGCAAGGAGCATGCCCACTTCGGACCTTTCTAAGTGGGGCTTTAACCGGTTGACATGCAGGACCCTTAAGGGGTTCCTGGGAGACTTCAAGTCCACCAAGTAGGTGACATCGCTCTTTTTCTCCACAACCTCAAATGGTCCAGTCCACCTGTCCTTGAGCGCACAAGGTTCCACAGGGGCCATGACCCAAACTTTCTGACCAGGTTGAAGCTCAACCAGAGTGGCATTCTGATCGTACCACCGCTTCATCTCTTCCTGGCTGGCCTCCAGATTTGCCTGAGCAAGATCTCTGAAGCGCCGAGTCTGGTTCCGAAAGGCCAGCATGTAACTATATACATCCTGGGGAGGTTTCCTGGGAGATTGCTCCCAGCCTTCTTTGACCAGACTCAAAGGTCCTCTTACCGGGTGACCATACAAGAGCTCAAAGGGGCTGAACCCTAGAGACTTTTGTGGCACCTCACGGTAAGCAAACAGCAGGCATGGCAAGAGGACGTCCCATTTACGCCTCATTGGTTCTTCAAGACCCATGATCATGCCTTTTAGGGTCCGGTTGAATCTCTCAACCAGCCCATTACCTTGAGGGTGGTAAGGAGTGGTAAACTTGTAGGTTACCCCACACTCCTTCCACAGAGACTTCATATAATTCGAAATGAAGTTGGTGCCCCGGTCTGACACCACCTCTCTGGGGAACCCCATGCGGGAGAAAACACCCATCAGTGCCCGTCCCACCACGGGGGCCGTCACTGTTCGGAGAGGGATGGCTTCCGGGTACCGGGTGGCATGGTCCACCAAGACCAGGATAAACCTGTTGCCCATGGCTGTCTTGGGGTCCAGTGGCCCCACAATGTCAATTCCCACTCGCTCAAAGGGGGTACTGACGACGGGAAAAGGTTGGAGGGGAGCCTTCTGCTTCCGCCCACTTTTCCCACTTGCCTGGCAAGTTTGACAGGTCCTACAATGGATATCTGAATCCCTTCTCATCTGGGGCCAATAAAAATGGGTGACAAGCCTGTCATAGGTCTTGTCCTGCCCCAGATGTCCAGCTAACGGAACGTCATGAGCCAACCCCAGTAGGAAGGCTCTGAAGCGCTGGGGTACCACCAGCACACGGGCTGACCCAGGTTCAGCAGCCTTAGGCTCGCTATACAGGAGGTCGTTCTCCCAGTAGACCCAATGCGATCCTGACTGATCACCTGTCATTTGGGCTGAGGCCTGCTGCCTCATACCCACAAGAGAAGGGCACACTTTCTGTTCAGCACAAAATTCCTCCCTGGCGGGACCACCATCCTGCTGCCAATGGGTCAGCTCGGGCAGGTCTCCCAGTTCGGCCACTTGTTCTCCTGTCGGTTCCAGGGCATCCCCCTCAGGGTCTGCTCCCTCCTGGACCGCGGGAACGATGGGGGACGGTTTCCCGCGCCCCCTGCCTCTTCTCTTCACGGTTGGGACCAGGGCCATACTTTCAGGCTCCGGGCCCCCATCAACACCCTTACTGACTGACATGGACCGGGTGGTCGCACACACCCACTCAGGCAGACCCAACATTTCCAGATGCGCTTTTCTCTCCACCTTAGCCCAAGGGGAGTCCTCCAAATCATTGCCCAAGAGACAATCAACAGGCATGGCGGGCCTCACAGCAACCTGAAGAGTACCTGAGACCCCCCCCCACTCAAAGGGAACTTGAGCTACCTCACACTGACTCTGTGAGTTGTCAGCAGCTACAACGGGGTAGAATGCATGAGGGACCACCTGCTCTTTGGACACCAAGTGACACTTGACAGCTGTCACACTCGCTCCGGTGTCTCTGAGAGCTTCCACCCTATGGCCATTAATGGTCACCCACTGCCTATATTTCTTAGTGTTACTAGGCAGAGGGGTTGGAGGGACCATTTCCACGTCTCCTAAAGAGACCAGGGACATTTCTGCGGGACCCCACCCACCGGGGGCACCCATCTCCTCCCCTCCCAGGGCTACACTCGCTACCTGCCGAGGGGGTGCACGCGGCGGTGCATTCGAATCCTTCATGGGACACTGGGGATCATAATAACGGTGTCCCACCTGCTTACAGGCATAGCAGGTCATGGGGCCCCTGTGAACAGGTTTACCTGTCGGGGCCTCTGGCTTCTTTACAGGGGGAGGCTGGGAACCCTTCCCTTGGTTCCCTTGGGGACTACTTTGGGGCCCTTTCTGAAACTCCCTCTGTTTACCCCTGTCCCCCCCACTCTTCTGCTGGGGACCCTGCCCACCTTTGGCTGAGTCTCCCACTGGACCCTTGTGGACCCTGGTACTGACCCAGCGGTCCGCCTCCTCAGCAAGTTTTCTAGGGTTAGATATCTTGCTATCAACAAGGTGCTGGCGTAGCTCTGGAAAACAGTTATTAGACAAGTGCTCCCAAGCAAACAAATCATAAAGAGCATCATAACTATCAACCTTGCTACCCTTTATCCAACCATCCATGGTTCTGCAGAAAAAAGACACATATTCAACCCACGTAGTACCAGGCAACTTCTTACATTCTCTAAAGGTTTGTCTGTACTTTTCTGGGGTTAAGCCATATCTCAGCATTAAAGCATCTTTCATATGAGTATAAGACATCCTATCCTCAGCAGGAAGGCTCAACAAGGTATCTCTCCCCTCGTTTGTAAAGCGGCTCCACAACCCCGTTCCCCAATCCTTCTCAGGGACCCGGTGGGCCAACAATGCTAACTCATACGCTTTAAACCATTGGCTAATATCTTCATTCTTACTGTAATCCTTGATCACATCTTTAGGAAAATAAAACCTACTTTCTGCAGGCACAGATGGAGTGCTGCCACCAGAGGGATTCAACTCTAAACTCTTAGTTTTAAGCTCCATCTCCCTCACCATCTTCTCACGTTCAAACGCTAATTTCTCTCTCTCAAAATCTAATCTTTTGCTCTCCATTTCAGCTTCTCTCTTGCTTCTCGCATTCTCTAATTCCAACTGCCCTCCTAATTTAAGTTTTGCCATTTCTAACTTGTACCCCCTCTCCTTCTCCCTGTCTTCTAATTCTTCGGGGGAAAGGCTCCTAGAGGACGCACTACTGCCTGGAGATGACACTGGCCCACCTGTGGGCTCTTCCTCTTCCTCTTCCTCTTCCTCTTCCGGTACCACCACCGGATCAGAGGGATTTCTGGCCTCTAACCAGGCCTTCAGCGCTTTGAGGAAGCCCTCTTTCTTTGAGACACCTGTGGTAGGAACTTTAAACTGCTTGCAAAATCCTTTTAGATCTTTTAGCGTGTAGGAATCTATCTTCTCCTTATCGAATTCCCCCACAACATTCTCCACAGGTGTAGCAGCTCCGGCATTCTCCATGGTCAAAACTGGCAGTGTTTAAAAAAAATCAGATCCAGGAAAGCGGAGAACAAAAATAGAATATCCTACCAAACAGACTGTGGCTGCGTTATGGTCTGCTTTCACTATGTAGCGTACACTAATCACTGCACATGAGTCATAAATGCAAGGTTCAAATCCTCACCGCTGACCACCAATGTTAGAACCGGCGGTCTCTAGTTGGCAGAGGTATACACTTCTGACAAATAGGGACCAACCAACTCTAGTCAGGGAAAGGGGATTACACACTCAGATAACCCCTGCTACCCCCTTGGTAGCTTGGCAGAGCAGACAGGCTTATCTCAGAGGCAGTGTGTTAAGCATTTATGACCACATACAGTAATAAAGTGAATACACTACAGATGGACACGACACAGAAGTTATTATAAAAATAGGATTATTATATAAGGTTTAGCACAAGACCAAATAACGACAAAAATATACCACAGTCTTAATAAATACTCTTTGGAAGGAAAAATAATAGTTCAAGTAAGGTTTCTTCTTGGCAAATAGTTCTTTAGCAAAGTATTCTTCTGAGCACAGTTCTTTGGCAACAATGTAACCCCCACAGGAGTCACACGACGTCGAGTCTACAGGATTCCCAAGGTTCGGCGTCGACCGCGAGGAGCGCTACGTCGAGCCTGGAGTTGCAACAGACCCCACAAGTACAGTACCTTGAGAAACGAAGAAAACGATGATCCACGGCGTCGAGATGTCGGCGTCGAGGTCGGCGTCGATCGTGCCTCGGAGTCGGGTCAATCCGCAGCGGCGTCGAGGGATGTCGGGCCGGAGCAGCGCTCACGGCGTCGAGACGGGCGTCGAGTCGATGCGATCAGCAGCGGCGTCGGGACGGGGTCGCTTGGAGGCAGAGCCGATACTCACTCCTCACTGGCGTCGATACCGGCATCGAGACGGGGTCACTTGGAGCCGGGGCCGATACCCACTGCTCCCTGGCGTTGCTGCTGGCGTCGAGACTGCAGATTTTCCCTTGTGTACTGGAAACAACACTTTCCAGCAATTCAGCAATTCAGTAGATGGTGAAGTCCTTTGGCCCTGTGACTTCAACAGGAGACTGGCACTCTTCCAGTCCTTGGAGATTTCCTAGCAAGTGTTCAGAGAGTACACACCAAGTTCCTCTCTCCTTGTTCCTTGGCAAAAATAAAGAAGCAGCTTTCAGGTTCCTCCACAGCAAAACAGCACTCTGGCAGAAAGGGGAGGCAAGTCCTTAGATCAGCAGGCTTCTTGTCCTTGGTACAGGTTTCCTTGTCAGAAGTGATCTGAGTTCTTGGTTCAGGGGTCCTTCTCTTATACCCCATTTCCCCTTTGTTCCCTTTGTCCAAGCAGGGAGATTCCCACCAGCTCAGGTTTGTCGTGGGTGTTGCCAGGCAGAGGCACCTGGCCTATTCACCGAGCAGGGCAGAGTCCTCAGCCGCCCAGCAGGAGGCGGAGCCAGTATTGTCACTGGCAGGAGCAGGGCTATCAGTCGCCCAGCAGGAGGCGGAGCCAGTATTGTGTCAGGCAGGGCAGGCTACTCTTCCCTCACTCTACGTGTAAACGCCCCATTCACCCCACACTGACTCACTCAGACCTCTGGAGCCACCCAGCCCCTGACACACACACCAAACCAGCAGAGACCGGTAGATAGTTGGACAAGAAAATAGCCACTTTCTAAAAGTGCTATTTTCAAACATAGGATTTAAAAACCATCCATCCTAAAGGGTGTGTTATTAAATTCTGAGTTCAGGGATACTAAACTCGACTTGCTACCATGCTCCCTGAGTCAGATAGATTATAATGGAGTTAATAATCAGTCTGCCCAGTCTGGCCTATTGGAGGCAGGTAGCCCTTCAATAGTGAAAAACGAAAATGGCTGTAATTCACTATTAGGTCATGCCACACACATCAGGGCCTGACCTACCTTTTACCAACAATGCACCCTGCCCTAGGGCCTACCATCGAGGTGTCTGATATGTGGCAAAGGGAAGGTTTAGAGACGGGTAAGTAGGTTTCCTTACCAAGTCGACATGGCAGTCAGGGACTGCACGCAGGCGCCGCGGTGGCAGGCCTGAGACACATTTTACACGCTGCTTCTGTGGGTGGCACAACCAGTGCTGCAAGCCCACCAGCAGCAGTTAACTTACACGCCCTTGGCACACGCAGTGCACTAGACTAGGGTCTGAACAGTAAGTCAACCAAGCCAATCATGGTAACACCAATCAATGTAACAATTTAACATAGGGAGCACTTGCACTGTGGCACTGATCAGCAGTGGCACAGTGCCCAAAGCAATAATCCAGCAAAAACATCGTAAACAGAGGAGGCAAACAGAAAAAAATGGAGGAGAGACTCATGCCAATGATGCCAGGTCTAACAGCCTCTTTATTGTCATTTAGAATGGCTGATTTGCATCCTTCTATCGCTCACTTTTAGTGAAATATGTTTTTTTTTCTTAAGCACTCCATGAGAGTGCAAGTTTTTTACAGCTTTATTAGTAGTGTGGTTCTCCTCACTTCACCCCAACCTTGGCTGGGTTCTCCCTCTTTAATGCTTCTGCCCCGCAAAGCACGTCATGCTTTGCCTTGCTCTCTTCCTTGTGTGCTTCTCCTTGTAAAACGCTCCACGGTGCTCTGTATTGTTCTTTCCCTTATGTAACCTGTGTTATGTTGCTTTCTTCCTCTGTATTTCTCCTCAAAAAACACTCCCTTACATGGCATTCTACTTTCCTGCTCTTGTGCTCACCCTCACCTGAGATCCATGTTGCTCTATCCATTGCTTGCTTCTCCCAATGCAAGCCCACATTGCCCTGTTGCGCTCTCACTTGTCCTGTTCCACTTGCCAAACACATCACCCGCTCTTTTTGCTCCAACTTGCTCTTCCCATCAAGTGACTGATTAATCTGCTGCTGTGCATTGTTTGTTGTAAAATATTCTTATTTTATTTTATATTTTTAGCTTTTAATATATGATTGAACTTAACATTGTGATCTTGAGCTATATGCAAAAATTTAAATTTGAAGATTATATGTACTTTGCCCTGAAGAATAAAGAATTATTTGGTTGAGCGTCTGATATTCTGAATATCAATGAATATGAATATAAATGAATATCAATATGATATTTTATTGCTTATCATCAATATTTTATCATACAAGTAAAATAATAGCTATATCCATATATGTGTAACAGCGTATACAGTGATCATGTAAAAAAATCAGACTCTGGGGTTGATTTAGAGTTTGTCAGAGAGGGTACTCCATTGCAAGGGCAACGGAGTACCCTCACCTCCAAACTGAAGGTCCATCCACCTCATTTACAGATGGGTGTCACTGACATACTTCTCCGACAGCCCATTAGAGTAAGGGCAGTCAGTGGAAATTTAAAATGGGAAATAACCCCCATGCCACTGGAGAAAAATCCCATGGTGTCAGGGTCATGCGTTTTTGAACTCTCTAAAAAATATCCCGATTTGGGATTTTGTTTTTGAAAATGCAAAACATTTTTAAAAGTTGGAAAGATGTACCATGATTATGACGGCACCATCTGTCAAACCTTTAATACATTGACAGGTACCCCCATAATGGCGGTGCCTGTCAATGTTGAGAGATGTCTCCTATGCTAATTTTGGTGCACTAAAGACCCTCGGTATGGCACCAATAAAGTATTCCACCATATAGACAGATTTACCTACATCCACCAAAGTCTAAATCATGTCCTCTATAGTATGTTTTGTAGTAATTTTGTTCCTTACAAAAAAGAACATAAGTGTGTATTTGTTTCTGGTGTGTCATTATTTGTATATTTTTTCAGACTTATTATATTTTTAAATACATTTTTTTTTCATAAAAGTGAACAAGTGTGATGTATGAAAATTTTACATTGTGATGTGCAGTGTTTAGAATTCTCTATTATTAGCTCTCTCTCTCTCATCTAGTAAATAGCGGATAATGTCGGGGAACTTTGTATAGTCTGTATTGACATGTTCCATTGGTTCAGAGAGGTTGCTTTCATATAGTGTGACTTTCTCCTCTGTAAATCACTCCCCTTTACCCTTTTTGCCAATGCAGTTCATTATTGGCAATAAGCTAAAATAAATTAGCTAATGCCTTTCAAAGAAAACACATATTCGCTTTGCCAATGCTTGTATTTACAAGTGACAAAACACACATTTTCTAAAGCATTTTTAACAAGTATGGTCACTGTGCAGAATTATTGTTCAATCTCAGGCAAGTCACCATGAAAGATTTTCCAGGAAGATATTTCATTCTTCACAAAGCTTTCTACTACCTTCTTTCTTCATCAAAGTTGGCAACTTAATATTCAATAGGTTCTTGCATTATGCGAATGAAAATATTTAAAAAGCAACCGTTACAGTCCAATTCAAGAACTGAAGTGTACTTCTGAAGTAAAGCTGTTTCCATTTTTAACCACACATCTGTTGCAACTTCTTTGCTCATCCCTATGTGGGTGGTGTCTGCAACCATTTTCCTGTCAAAAGAATGCTCATTCCCTGAAAAAAGGAGCATGATTTTTTAGCAACCTATAAGCTCAGATGTTTAGAAATGTTCAAAACATTCTTAGAAGCATTTATTTAGGCAGTCAGGTTTACAGAGGGCTCACCATTGTTTGAATTTTTAGCAGAACGACCATGTATATAAATATGACAGTGCAACCTACGCATTCTTCCTCACAAAGCTAGTATATGGTACTGTCGGACATTCCATGTTGGATGGCAAAGAAGTGCAATAATGGCAAAATAAATGACAACAAACTTTGCTACTCTAATGTTCTATTTTACAATGGATGGAGGGAGCTTACCTAAAATAGTGCACACAATATATACAGAGGTTAAACGCAGAAGAGTAATATTCCTACCTCATAGCGGACCCATTTCATAAACTGCATTTTGTGGTACATAAAGTAGTACTACTTACTAGAAAATTTAATTCACAAATCTATGACTGTAAATCCCACCTCCACCTTTCCTATGAGATTCGCACACATGTATGTTTGCTATGTAGTAGTAAAAGTGGGAGTGATTGGGAGAATGACTAATAAAAGGGCATACTTTCTAATAAGTGGGAAGGGGTTTAGGGAGGAGTAAGAAGGATTGTAGGGGTGCTGGAGAGGGTTTAGAGAGGGACATGCTCCCACCAACTAAATAGTGAGCCCATTGCTAATTACAAATTGCTCTTCTAAAATTACTACAGTCAAAAAGGATCCTAAACAGTAGTAAGCATACTCAGTTCAGAGCTGAAATAAACCCAGCACCACACATGCTCAACCACTGTTACTGCAATACCATCCCATAGAAAATAATGGAGAAAATGACTTAAAATAAAATGCAATACAATTTAATACTAAATTAAATTGAATGCAATTAAATAATGGAAATACTTTCAATAAATAAATACATTTAAATGAATGTGAAAAATGATATACATTTATTATTTTATTTAAAAGTAATTTAACAACCTAGTTTAAATTACATATCAATGTAACATTAATTTGTATTGTAATTTAATAAGCTTTCTTTTATTTAATTATATACATCAGTTTTAATAATTTGCAATGCATAGTAAAAATATGTTTGCTTTATTTTAATATAATTTAAGTTAATATATTCAAATAATTACATGTTAAATTATAATTAAGTCAATAGTGCTGTAGCATTTTTTCATATTTTAAAAAAAATATATAAAGTTAACATTTAAAATTAAAAAATATGTTTTCTTATTCTTTTCAATTTTAGTAAACTCTGTACATTGTTTTCTGTTTTGTACCTTAGGGAGATTTCCAGGTGGGGATCTCCGTGCTGTAATGCATTTGTAAAAGAAAAAAAATATATAACTTGAAATTGTTTTGCAAACATTTTTATGTTAATATTAATGTCAAGGTATGTTTTATATTTACTGTACATATAGAACAAATTAGAAAGAATACTTCACTGTTAAAAACGTTTTGAAATATATATTTAATTAATTTAAATATATAAAAATTAAATGAACATTGCTATTTTAAGATGTTTAAAAAATAGTGCCACCTATGGTAAAATGTGTATATTTATTATCATAATGAAATGTTTTGCTGTGAATTAATGTATTTATTATTTTATGATTATATGCACTTTTTAAAATGTATTTAACATGACATATGTATTTAAAAATTCAAACTAAATTATTTAATTTCCCATTGGGTTTTATTTTAAAACCCTACATCCATTATTTTCTATGGAAACGTCTTGCAATGTCTGTAGTTGGCCATGAATAGTGCTGGATTTACTAATGCTCCTTTTCGGCAGTGGTAACTGGGCCTGGGTGACATTTTTACTACGCAGAGTAATTGGTGCAATTTTGGTACTTTCATGCAATTACCGAGATCATACCACTGCATTGTATAACTTCAGGGTGAAATTGTAAACAAAATGTAGCATTGAGATAATTTTTGAATGCAAGCATCATTTTAGGTAGGTTTTTACCTGACTGGAACTTTCTGATAATTTTAGGAACTCAAGCAGCACTGTTCTGACCTCGTATGGCAGTTCTTTTGAAGTGGGCAGTCAACCAACATTTTACGTAGAATTTTTACCCAATGCGACCATTTGGATAATTTTTGAGTGCACAACTACATCCAACTGCCAGTGGCAATGGTTTGAACACAAGCAACCAGAAATCAACTTGCAATTACATTTTCTGAGTCGAATTTTCTCATACAAAGGTCAAATTTGGTAATTATTCGAATGTGAGATACATTTTGCATAATTATGTGTAATGCTGTCATTTTGAGTAATTACGCTATATGAAATTATCCTAGGTACTCCACCCCAAGTGGCAACTTAAACTCACAAATTGGACTCCATGGGGCATATTCTCAAGGACACATCGCCAATTTAGTGGCACTTTTCCGCCATGAAAGTGGCGTTAGATTTATCGCCCCCTTCACAAGCCTGCGCTAACAGCCCACATTGTCAGTTTACCTGCGATAGCTGGCACTAAAAACATCGCTGACAGGGACAACTAACTCTAATCATATGCAGAGTAGGTGTTCCCATCCAAAAACTCACGATAACAACACTTCGCGATATTCTCAACAACCAGCCAAATCAGCGAGGCGGGCCAAAAACCGGCGATAAGGCACATTAGTAGCAGAGACTTAAGACCTGCTTTTTTCTGGTCTTAAGTAGGATGAAAACCTGCAGTGAAAAGGGAGCCCAGCCCAGAGCCACATCTGAAGACCAACAGATGCCATGGAGCTACTAATCATGCAGCTCGGAGACCCAAGTGGGCCACAACGCCCACCACCATCACCCCCAGGACCACCCCCAACCCCAGGACCACTCCCCCGGACTACCACCGAGGCAGCGCAGAACAAGACAGCAGACCTTCTGAAAAGCAACCAGCCTCAGAGTCTTAACGCCAGAGGATGTCATTGCCCACTACAGGCTCAAAAGGACAACCATCCTCCGCATCCTGACCCACATTGCCCACAGGCTGACAGTACCAACACAGCGGACAACCAACATGCCTCCGGAGACAAAGCTGCTGGCTGTGCTGCACTTGTTGGCCTCTGGTACCTTCCAACCAACAACTGCCAGAGTCTGAGGAGTCTCACAGCCAGCCCTATCAAAGCTCCTCACACTTGTCTTGGATGCCATCATCAGCTTGATACCCCTGCACCTTCACTTCCCCCACACTGTGCAGGAACAGCTGGAGATCAAGCAAGGCCTCTACGCCATAGCTGGCTTCCCACACGTGTTGGGGGCAATTGACTGCACACATGTCCTACTTGTGCCCCCTGCCGACACTGCACACAATTACCGCAACAGAAAGCACACGCATTCCATCAATGTGCAGGTAATAGTGGACCAACGGGGACTCTTCAAGAATGTCCTCGCCAACTTCCCAGGCAGTGTGCATGATTCCTACATCTTCCAACAGTCCATCATCAACCAGCGCTTTCAGGATGGCACCTATGAAAATGAACTGCTCGCTGGTAAGTACCAACGGAACACACCACACACCTCAACTCCACAATCATACAACTCACAACTGTGGTAACAAAATCACATACAACATGCCAAACAACATGCTCACCTACCAGACACAACAACACAAGTAACTGTGGTAACAGGGGCCAGACATGTAGACAAACCCTCCACAAGGGCATAGCACTCTGCCACACAATTGCAGAATGTGGGGAGAAGTGGGAATCAACTATGAATGAAGGAGGCAAGTGACCCATGAATAAGAATGTACACAATGCCAAGTGTGGTGGTGATGTGCTGGACAGTCTTGAGTATGCGGAGCACAGACATGTCCATGTGAACATATACTGCTGGTGTTTGGTGTGTTGTGAACAGTGGACGCAACCATGTTACCTCATGTAGTGGGGAAGCCCTTGGACATGTAGCTATGTAGCCCCCCTGTAAATGTAAGCATAGTGGGCTGGGCTGGCGTACGCCAGTACAGAGTAGGAGTGTGAATAAATAGCCCAGGTCTCTGGGCGTGGTTCCCTTCCGGGCAACCACCCGGCCAACCACCTCCAACAGACAAATCTACACCAGCGAGGAGGTAGCTATGACACACGCCACCTGGCGCACATGTAGTCATTGCCTGCAGGGGCGTGTCTGCCAGGGCAGCGCCCCTCACCCTGCCACGAGGCCGCCACCATGACCGGTGGTGCCTGTGCGACCCTGTGCACCTGCTGCACCCCAGCCCACTGGTCCCCAGACCCATCCAGCACCCAGCGGTGATTGCCCGCCCCTGCTCACCCAGGCCTCACCTGCCAACACCGGCATGTCTCCAAGAGGGTCCAACATGTGCAGGTGCAATCTTCGAGCCCGAGGCCCGCAAGCTTTGCAGCCTCCTCAGCCGATCGCTGGCTTCCGCTCAACAGTCCCCCAGCGCACCCAGCGGCACCGCACTGCGGAGTTCTGTGTGTGCTCTCTTCAGCACACACAGTCCAGTCCAGCAGGTCTCAAACAAATCCATTCCAGTCCGCCCCAACCGGCCTACTGCATCATGGCAGGCTGCTCACCCGCTCAGCTCTTCAGGTGGGCCTAGCTGAGTGCACCACAAGTCATCGTCCAGCCTCCAGGCTACGGCGTCATCGCAGGCTGCACAACCGCTCAGCTCTTCAGTTGGGCCTAACTCAGTGCACCACAAGTCAT
This sequence comes from Triturus cristatus, assembly GCF_964204655.1. Lineage (NCBI taxonomy): Eukaryota > Metazoa > Chordata > Amphibia > Caudata > Salamandridae > Triturus > Triturus cristatus. Next base: position 1,078,679,263 of record NC_140585.1, read on the forward strand.
CATCCAGCCTCCAGGCCACGGCATCATTCCAGGCAGCACACCCGCTCAGCTCTTCAGGTGGGCCTAACTCAGTGCACCGCAAGTCACCGTCCAGCCTCCAGGACACGGTATCATCGTAGGCTGCACACCTGCTCAGCTCTTCAGGTGGGCCTAACTCAGTGCACCGCAAGTCACCATCCAGCCTCCAGCCTCCAGGCCACGGCATCATCGCAGGCTGTACACCCGCTCCGCTCTTCCGATGGGACTAACTCAGTGCACCACATGTCTTCACCACGTGGCGGTTGCCCCATGCCAGACGCAGTGCCTCAGATGCCACTACCTCAGTGCACAGCAATTCATCGTCCCGTGGGGCTACCCCACAAGTCCACCTCCAGCAGCCAACAGCATGTCCTCGGTAACGCCACTGGAGCCCTTCACAGTCACAGGGTCACCCCCGTCCCAGGAAGGCTGCTGGAAAGCCTGGGTGGAACATCTGGAGACGTACTCCGAAGCGCACGACATCCCAGCGCCGCCGCGGCGGACCACGAGTAGGCATGTGAAGAAATGGCCCGGAGCACTAGACATGGTTCAGTTCTGGGCTCAGGACGTGGTTCAGTTCAGTTCTTCCTATGGCGTGTGTCTCTGTTGTAGCATCGCCACCACGCGGCGCATAATCGACAAAGTTGCAATGTAGCATGCACCCGGAGGGCGGGCTCACCTGAATGGATAAATAAAAGAGCGCAAGAGCGCTTGGGGTCTTGGCTCATACTGTTGTGTGTGTACCTTTATTGCCGCAGCATAAGCCAAAGGCCTAGCCTCAATCAGCACTAAAGTATTAAGGTAGGAGTCATGGATGCTTTTGCTGCCCCTTCAGTAATACAGATAGCTTTGGTGGACCAATTTAAAAGGGGCATTCCCTTATTCACATGAATCCCACTCAAATAAGGAAATACTTTGCCTCTGTCTATGAAAATGCCTCATTATGCATGATTACCACCCATTGTTTTGGACTTATACATCCTAGTTTTTCGACTCTGAGCTGGAGCTCTGCTAACCAGGCCCCATTGCTTGTGCTCTGACCCCTAAAAGATACCAAAATTGGCTACACTTCTAATTGGCACACTTAACTAACCTATAAGCAACTAGTATAAGGTAAAACATTTACACAGGTCCTGCAAGTTAAATGTCTCTAAAGGACTGCAGCACGTATTGTTACACCACTTAAGTTACAATGCAAAATATGTCTATAGATTCACTCTGTCAAAATAACCCATTTTGAATGACCTAAACCCTCCTTTTAAATATGAATAGGTCTCTCCTAAGTAGGATTAAATGTCGATAAGGCAGGGTACATGATATTTAAAAGAAGACATGCTTAAAAGAAGACTTGAAAGGTTTTAATGTTAAACATGTCCTTACAGTGAGAACTAAATAATGTTATCTCTCCTTAGGAACCAGATACAAATTCATTCTTGCCCTTTTTAAATATTTGTTACAAATCAAAATAAATGATTAAGTCGGATTTTTGCTAAATATTTTACAAAAGGTACTTTTAAAAAGTCACTCTTAACCTGACTAAAGCCTCTAAAAAAACACCCAGGAGGTGAATAGCTCCTTGATGAGGTGAGGGTTGACTCCCAGAGCTGAGACAAATGCTTTGCGTGGGGGGAGAGGTTGACCTTCCATGACAGAATGGCCTAAGGGCTGTGCCCAGCCCCTTGCATATCTTTAAAGGATGCCTACTCTGCCACTGGCATATGTAGCTCACATCTGGGCCAACCTCCAATGTGTCTTCCCAGCTACCCAGACCCCAATCCTTGTGGAAGAGGAGGTGCCCCCTCACAACCAGTTTTGAGTGTCAACAGAGTAGGGGTTGATCGTTTCACTTACCCTATCTCTAGGATGGGCACAGGAGCTTTAAAAAGAGGATGAAAGGTTCTGCCATGTTGGATTTAGGGAGAAAGGGGAACTCTGGGATTGTTTGGAGTAGGGCACCCAGGAACTGTTGTGTGGGTAGGTATACGCTTGGGTACATTTATTCCTATTGGTTAGAGATGGTCCAGGAGTCATCCCAACCTATTGGCTAGTACCAGGAATAAATGTTGCACCCCTGAGTACCTTCTACATAACCCTGTTAGAACTGCAGAAGACAGAAGAGTTATTACACCTGCTGTTGAGACCTATAAGGAACACCCTCAGCACTGGACCTGTATCCTGGATAAAGAAGTGGAAAATATGGGTCAGTCAGCTGACCTGTTAAGCTATAGGGACACAAAATCTGCTAGGAGCCCACTTTCCTGAAGGAACCCAGCTGACCACTTTCTACTGGATCTGCCTTGAACACTACTGGTGACTTCGAATTGAGTCATAATCCCCAAGTGGTGTTCCCCAGGTTTTGGGTCTTTGGCTGGGTGTACTCCTCCTGTCCCCAAACCACAAGAAGTGGGAGTTAGAAAGTATTAGACAACTTTCTGCTTTTGAGAACCAACTGGGAGCAGGGTTGCTGTCAAAGTTGCAGCCCTCAACATTGAATTACTGATCGGCCTCCACTTGCAGGCTTGCCCTGCTGAAGTAGGCCTGGCTTTCAGCAAATGTTTCTAGGTTGTAGAAAGGTTCACTCGGGCCATAGAACTGAACAGAATCCAATGGACATTGAGGCCATCCTGGGCATGGACTTCACCTGCTGAGAGATTTCCCTCTTCTGCACCAGGACCCTGCTCCTCAACAACTAGGTGTCCTCCAACTTTCAGCTTGCTCTAAGAGCAAACGAACAACAAGCACTTTTCTCCATAAAAGTTTCTAAGTCAGAATTAAAACTTTCCACCGCCACAAACCTAAGTCTTGTATTTGACTAGCGATCCATCCTGGTCAGCCCTACCTTTTGAATTCTACCGTGGTCTTGCCTGACCAGATATCCACTTTGTGCTTTTTGGTGCTATATGTATTGACAATTTAAAAAATGCATATCTCAGGTTCTCCTAAATTGTTATAATTTTGATGTAACAGTATCCAATAAAATATTCTTTAACTTTATCAATTTTTCTGGGATGTTGAAGCCTGTATGCTCTGTGCTATAGCTACCAGTGGTTGAGATCAGTTTCATTTTACTGAAACTAATAATCACTTTCACACTGCCTGTGCCCATGACCCATGATAGATGCAGTCTCAGAGGCAAAGAGGCCTTCAAAGGTGCACTGACTCTATGCCACTGTGGGGGGGGCACCCTCACACATGCTCCCTCTAAAATAGGAGTCACTCACTGCCCCTGCCTGCAGGGGAACCTCTGGCCTCCTCCCTGAGAAACAGGCAGGGTTGTCACCAGCACTGTGAAAAACATAGCAGCAGCTTCAAACAACCACTCTGCTTTTAACTAGTGTGCTACCTTGAGGGCAGCCATGTATGTGCAGCTGTCCTGTGGGAAGTGCATTATCTGTAAATAGGGTACACTGTCCTTTTTTGCGCCTGATGCACCAATGTCAAGGTGTACTGTGCTACAAACATAGACAGCGCAACCCAAGTATAATGCAGTCCCTGGTGTCTAGGTCACATACTGGTCCCTCCTGTGGACTTTAGACTGGAATAAATACACTAACTGCCCCGAGAGAGAGCAGAAAACTTTGTGAACTTTAGAGGTGAGACCCAATACCAGGATAGGCTGGCCACCACCTGATTTTGTATATCTATCCCTGGGGTCTATTGTGATTTGGGTCTATTCCTGGGGTGGACCATTTGGGGTAACTCCCCAAACTGCCTATGGTTATGTTTATGGTTATGTTTAGGATTTGTAAAGCGCATGGCTGCCCGAAGGCTTCCCAGAGCTACGGAGATTCCGTTTGTACAACAGTAAACCTACAAGTTCTTAGCGGGGAAACAGCTAGTTCTTTAAGTTTTTCCTGAAGGAGGTTGCATTCGGTAGGGCTCTAATTTCAAGTGGGAGGGCATTCCACAGCTTTGGCACCAGATGGGCAAATGATCTGCCACCCCATCTAGCCCTTTTGACTCTGGTCGTCTTGAGGAGCTGTTATTGGGAGAACCTTAGGTGTCTGGTCGGGGTGTACCTAGATATCTATTTCCACGCTTTAGAGGACCTTTATTATTGATGGCCCTATGTGCCATACAGAGGGTTTTGATTCTGGCTTCGATAGGCAACCAGTGTAGCTGTTGAGTGGTTCTTTATTAGATACGCAGTTGGTAGTTTTAAATAAGAGTCTAGCTGCAGTATTCTGAACCACTTAGAGTCTCTTTGTTACATACTTGGGCAAGCCCAGATACAGTGAATTGCCGTAATTCAAGCGTGAGATTAAAAGGGACTGAATCACAGTTTTCTTCAGGTGCACAGGAATCATTTCAATAATCTTCCTTAGGATTTTGAGAAGCGAGAAGCAAATTCCTGATAACTTCCTAGATTTACAGTCCATTGTGAGCGTATCCTCCAGCCAGACTCCCAGGTTTTTTATGGCTGGTTTAGGGGTAGATGGATCTCCCATACAGTTGGGCCACTGTATCAGGGGTGCGTGAATGGACAGGTATTACCCAGTATCATAAACTGTGTTTTCCCACCATTCAGTTTCAGACAGCTGTTTGACATCCAGTTTACCACTTTCTCAAAACATTGGATCAGCTGATGGTTGCTTGGATTGGAGTCATTTGTCAGAGACTAACCCTGGGCAGACAACTACACTACGCTCGCGAAGTTTGCGTAGTTTATGCTACTTCGCGCTACGCGAATTGCACGTAGCACAGTGCAAAATTGCGTAGCATAGCGCAGTTGGCATTTTTTGCTTGCTCGCGGTCCTCAACTTCAAGTTGGCGACCGCAAGCGAGCAAAATGACATCCCGGCGAGACTTTTTCCTTGTTCGCGATCAGCAACATCAAGTTTCCGATCGTGAGTGTGGAAAATAAACCTCCCGGCGAGATTCTTAACACGGGGAGGTCAGGTTTCTCATTGCGAGTGGTCGCATATGCTCGTGACCGCTCACGATGAGAAACTACCAGTTTGCTTTGAGAAAGCTGCCGCTCGAGTAAAAATCTACTCGAGCGACAGAAAACAACAGCTCGCACTGTGCAAGATGCCGTTTACAAGGATTGCACAGTGCGGACAAGCTTCGGGTGCTGTGCAATCATCGAGAACAGCGCACTATGCAGTTTGCGTAGTGCTCCGCATATCTGGCGTAGTGCGAAGTGCACTTCGCGTAGCTACGAGTAGCGCTACTACGTGAACTATGCCCAGGGTTATCAGAGACACTACCAGCTGGGTGTCATCAGCATATGGCACCACTGAGATGCCAAATTCCTGTAGTACATTGGCATACTGTCATACATAGATATTAAATAGATTAGGGTTAAGGGAGGGCCCTGGGGGACACCACATGTAATTGGGAGGCGATCTGAGAAACAGTCCATTCGATCACTTGGAAAGGTTCTATTCTCCAAGAAAGAGGCTAGTCATTCCATTGCTTTGCCCTGAATTCCTACTTCCCTTAGTCTATTTTTTAAGATAGTGTGATCTACAGTGTCAAATGCTGCGTTGAGATCCAGTAGGAGGATAGCAGCTGACCCACTCTCATCTAGATTTCCTTTAGCTCCTCTGTGACCACCAGTAATGCTGACTCTGAAGCCCATTTGAGTGGGAAGAAGGATGTCGTTGGTCCCTAACAAATTGGCGAGTATGTGATTTACATGCTTCTCCAAAAGTTTGCTGAGATACGGTAAGAGGGAGATAGGACGCAGTTTGTTGTATATGGTAGGGTCAAGATTGGCTTTTTTTTGTAATGGCCTGATGACCGCGTGCTTCCAAGGTTTGGAGACCATAGCCGTATCTAAAGATCAGTTTAGTAGTTCCATTACAGATGGTAAAATTATCTCCAGTGCCTCAGCTAGGATATGTTGGGGTGCTGGATCAATGGGTGAGCCGGATTTGGTTGCTTTCATTAAGTTTCGGACATTCTCTTCCTCCAGTCTAGGAAACTGAGCTAATGTTGTGGAGGATATTGGGCCTACATGGGAGTAAACAGAATGTTTGACCTTTTTGCCTAACTGCTAGGTAGGCTTGGCCCAAACCTCATTCAATTTTTTAAAATGTCTCTCCCTGGTGGCTTGTGTGCTTTCCACCCTTTCCTACTCCCCCTCCAGGGAGGTCAGATTGGGGGTAAATCACTGAGCAGCCCTCCAGTGGAGTCAGACAAACGACATGCACCTAAGGTGTTAGGGTACTCTCTGATGCCAAGATAGACTGACCTCTATTCTTAAAAAAAAAAAAACAATCCCAATTGTATATTTTGTCCTCTGTGTTGCTGGGGAAGTCAGATTGGGGATAAATCAACCAATCTTTCCCCCAGGGGGGGAGAAAGACTTGGTGCGCTGTAGGGTGGGTGTAAAGCTCATTGGCAGGACAAGCCCTCACTAAATTCTTGTTTTTTTGTTTTTAATAAACAGCCTGAGTGGTTTTAGACCTGAAACCTTTGGGTGGTCGTCCCACAAATGTTTTGCCTTCACTCTACTAATGTACCCAGGGCCTCCACATTAAAAACTACTAGTAGGGCAGTTTTAAACTAGCATATAATTCTGGCAAAATAAACTTTTTTCTAGGCCTAAAACCTCCTCTTTAATATTCATAAGCCGCTACTAAGGTAGGCCCTAACAGCACCTGAGGCAGGGTGCATGGTATTTAAAAAGTAAGGCATGTGTTCTTAGGTTTTACATGCCCTGGCATAGAAAACAAGTCCTAAAATCATTTTTCACTGTGGTGAGGCCAATCACTCCCACTGACAAATACTGCACTACATTTTATTACATTTCAAAAGTGCTCTGGATTTGGAGCACATTAGGATTTGCTGTTTAGATCAAATGAATTGTAATTTAAAATCTCCATTGATGGGAATGTCGGATTTTGAGTCACAATTCTGAAAATGTCACATTTAAAAAGTTAGCATGTTCCAGTCCCAACCTTTGTACTTTCTGTTATTATTCTGGGCCACATGATGGTGAATGGTTCTGCTGTTGGGGCTTGTGTATTCCTCCCAGACAGTGCCACATAGGGGACTATGTGTGGGCAGGATGGGCAATGCTAACTGAATGACTGGAGGGAGAGCTGCACCCTACCCCACTTACACTTCAAAATGCTTTACCTCTAGCACATACAAAGAACCTGACACCAGCCTTTTGTCACCCCGAACAGTTTGGAGCTTTGACAGGGGAAGAGAAGAACTTTTTTGAACCACATGTGGGGGTAGGACAGGTTGTCCTCTCACACACAAAGGCTGACACCAAATAACATTATTGGATCCCGATAACTTATGGACCTGTGGAAAACTCAGAAGAAGCATTGCTCTGCTGCCCTGCTGCTGGAAGGACTGCCCTCCTGCCCTGCTGCTGAAAGTATTGCTGTTACCCTGCTGTCTGAGGATGGAAGACTGGACCTGCTCCTTGAACCCAAGACCACCAGAGTGACTCCAAGGGAGAATTGGCTGACTGGCCTCCTGTGTGAGCTACACAGATACAACTAACTCCAAAGACCTTGAAGCCTGCTGCTGGTCTCTGCTGGAGTGAGACCTAACCCGTCCCCAAATGGTGCCTCTCCAGGTCCTGGACCTTCTGAAGTGGTGTTGGTAGTACTGCTCCTGCTTAACCCAAAAAAGGTGTGACTTAGACATTTTTTCAAGAAAAACTACCTGGAGAACAGACATAAGACCGGGACCTGCCTTCCAGCTGATCTAGCTAAGGTGCATATCAGGTCGGCCTGACTTCATGGTAGCTCCAGCTGTGTTCTTCTCTGTAGCTGCAAATTCTCTTCAGTAAGATCTCCCGGCAGTGGTATCTGGCCTTGTGGAGTACTCTTCACCTATAGCATGCAGCCTCGTCCCACTGGGTAAATCCAAGCTGCAGAAAAACTTCTACATCTGAAGGTAAGCCAAGGCCAGTCCCAATCCATGCCTTGTATCTGACCAGCGCTCCATTGCGGTTGGCCTTGACTTTTGACTCTGACCCATTCTGGCATGACCAGATACTAACAGTTGGTGCTTCGATCTTTTTTGTATTAGACTGTACTAAAAATTTAAAACATTCATAACTCTCTTCTCTATTGGATGTTATTCTTTTGGTATCATCTTATTTATTACATTAATTAGTTTGGTATTTTTCTTATGTTGTGTTTTAATTTTATTTCTGTTTGTGTGCTGCATAAATACTTTACACACAGCCTCCAAGTTAGGACTGATTTTGTGACAGGCTACCGGAGCGTTAAGCACAGGATAATTTTGTGACTTTTTTTTGTTCATTCTGGCAACGATTTTTTTATTATTTGAGTAGGGCTTTTTTTGGGGAGATTTATATGCGCAAACTTGTCCCAAAGGTATCAGGTATCAGAATGCTTTACATGAGCACCAGTTGTGTTACACAAGGACACATTCAGTTTGTTAGGGACAGGGAGATTAAGGGATTTGCCCAGAATCACAGGATGTTGAGCGTCATTGCCAAGACTCAAACCCTGTTTCCCAGATTTGAGATTGACCACCTTAGCCATTAGGCCACATCCTCTTGCTTACACCACTTTCAACTAATAACCCAATTTCTTACAGTTAGCTATTGGACTTTCTGGCTCATTGGAATGGGGCAGACTAAACATTAATTTCTTAATTCGCTCAGGGGATTCAGAAAGGCTTTTGGGAAAAAAGTTTGAGGGGGGAAAAATTGCCCAGGGCTCCCATATCTTGAGAACTCGCTGGTGATCCACTTGGTGAATCTCCCATGAGCCTAGTCCCCTGCACCAATGGAGAGCAGATATCCACAAGTGAGGGGTTACATTGGAAAGAGAGCATTCTGCGTTTTCCAATGATACCGCTCTTGTGATAAGTGCTCAGGAAACTGAGCTATGTCCTGAGCACAAATCACACTAAGAGCAGCTGGACCCTAAAGTCTGTAGCTGCTGCAGTTTCAGAAGCCATGATGTAGGTACACAAGGAAAGCTGTGAATCACAGCACAGTAAATAAAAAAAAAAATCTCAGCCTGAGAGGTAAGTTCTTTGCCGCCAGCTCAAGTTGGAGATTGAAAAAGGAAGAGCATCAGAGGAATTGCCTCCCTTTAGTCAGAGGGAATGATATTCACATGCTACTCACTAAGGTGAAGAGGTATTGCAGAGGACATGAGCATAACACATTCCACACTAAAGGGGTTAAAGCACATTAGCAACAATCATAAAGGCCAAGATCACCCAATTGCAATGCAAGGTGTTCAAAGCATCTTCTTGAGGCCAAATTGCTAGTCTAAAATGACTATATCTGCCCGTAGAAAAGGCATAATCCATTTGTTCACTGGCTAGTTGGGATGAATAAAATGTTCATGTGGTTTTCTCAAGTAAATGAGTATTTGAGAGGAAGTGAACCTTCTAAAATTGTTTTGATTACCTCCACTTTGTAACATCGAATACACAAACTTTATATGAGCATGAAAATCAGAATGTTCCATCCTGGCTGAGTAGCCATGTGTTGGGGTACTTAAAAATAGAGCACATGTGGTGACTGATCTTTGATACTTTGAGATAAGGATCAGTGTTAAACAGGCACTTCACTGATACTGGAGTGTCATTGCCTACCCCAAAAAGTACAACTTCAGAACTGGTTAAATGAAGAGCTGGTAATGATTGCCAACATATATCACTGCTGACGACTGGGGGTGATGTTGGGTGAACAATTTAGGGCCTGATTTAGCAGTGTAGTGAGTAGTGTCCACTGCAATGGAAGATCATATTACAGCCACGATTCCAAGCTTATTTTGCCAGTCAAATTAAGAGATGACTGCCAGCCCTGCTTCATCTCTGTACATTGAAGGGAACCACCATCACAGGGGTTTCTTTCAGTTTACTACAAGTTTGGTGAATGGCTGCAGTTGGTTTTGACAACTGCACTTTTTTGTTTTTCAAAAACAGACTTCCAAATTGGAAGCTTGTTTCTGAAAAATGAAAAACAAATTGTTTTTTTTCTGGTCCCTCACTGCCAGGGTTTTCTTGGCTTTGATGGACAGTACAAAAAAGGCATCACACCAACCAACCTGAAAATGGAGTATGGTGTAATATCATTCCTCTGAGGCTGCTACTCCATTGGTCCATTAGAGGAAGTATTCCATTGATGGAGTCAAAGGGGGCTCCTGCAATGGAATAGAAAAGGTCCACCCATTTTTAAATGAGGTGGGCGGACAAAGGGTTAACTGGCATGGCACTCAATCACACATTTGACAGAGTACCCTGTCTGCCAAACTCTAAATCAGCACAGATTAACAGGGGACTCAGTGATTGACTAGGTAAAGATCACCTGGATTATGAAGCTAAACAGAGTTCATGAGTAAAGAAAAATGCTTTGATATCAGAGGAAACATTACGTTTTCAGATCTCAAATTCCTTTGAAGGTGTATGTCAGGCTTTGAAACCGAGCGCAGCCCTAATATAGTCAATCAGAAATACAACATGATGCTCCAGGGGTGATATCAAAACAAACAGAAGCAAAGGAGCAGCATGTGAGTTCCAAATGGACAGAGATTCTTGAGAAGCAGAAACACAACCATAAGGATGCAAGGGTCATATTACCTTGCTGCAAAGTCAAAAAGCTGCAGCAGGGCATTGTTTGAATGCTAGCCAAAAACTGGTTTAGGTTAATTTCTTTGTAAATGTGACCACCATAATGGATTGTGAAACATAAATAAGTCAGAGCATCAATCTTCATTTGGGACTTTAATATGTGCTTTTGGCCTCATTTAAAAGTCCCCTGCACCAAAGAAGCATCACTTTTTTTGATGCTCCAGTGGCGCTGTGTCCTGCTCCATATTTATAAGGCAGCGATAAGTCACTTTGCATGGCTTAATGTGGCCTTTTAATTGTTGTTCCCTTTGACAGAGCTTTCTGCATTAAAGGGGAGTGCAATGGGTGTTGCTTTAAGCGTTCCCAGCAACACTCATGGCTTTTTGGTGCTGCCACTGATTTACAAGGAATAGTAAATCTGAGGCAGTGCCAATAATCTATGCCTCTCCAGGGGAGCCTTAAGGGTGGTGCAACAAGGAGAAATACTTTTATTTTTATTTTTGTTTTGTGTAGGAAAGTGTCCCTTCCTGCACAACAACAATCATCCCTGCAGTGAAGGCCCCATTGCACCATGTTGCAAGGGTGTGTGTGTTGCTGCATGTCTGCTATTTGTGCGCCGGTGCTGTATTCTTGTAAATATGGTGCATTCGTGCACTTAGACAACCTAGCGCAGTAAAATTGCTTACGGCACTGCGCTGCACCATTGTCTTTTAAATATGGCCCATAGTGTTTCTCTATATCAGGTGACAGTGTCACGGCTACAGAGACTGTTTCCATAACAGCCTACACAGAACATATGTGTTGCTAGGGGGTATGCAACCTTAGGCACCAGATCTTGTCACTTACCGGCCTCTGGCATTAAAACCTCTATGATGCTGACGAATGAACTTGTACGATCCAGCAGGTTAATGTAATCAGTCCATAGTGTAAAAGTGATGTTAGGATATCAGAATGTTCCAGATCTGACCTCTCCATGAAGCAAAGGCGAGCTTAGTCAAGAAGCAAAGAGATCCAGGGAAAGCGGACCTCAAATGGTTCCTCTTACTGAAACACTGAGGTAACCAGCTACAAACTGTTATAATCCAGATACTATATGGTATACCAGTCTGCTACTACATTGTCCAGCCAAGGGAGATGCACTGCTTAGAGTCTAGACTGCACGTTGATGTTGACTACAAAATTCCAAGAATTCTTTTGCAAACTTGAAGAGTGCATTAAAGCAAGTCAGCAAGGTGTCCTTTGTAACAAGCGACCAAGAAATTGTTCATCCAAAAATGCAGAGAACTGTGGGACTTTGATTTGTGAAGTAGCAGATGGCCAGCAACCAGCATGCTCTTCTATATAATTTTCTTGCATTTTGCTGCTCCTCATTTGTTTGACACAACCTCAAAGAAGACTGGGGATGGGGATTATACAACATCACTCCATTCCCACTACCTTGATGATCCAGCCATTTGCCCACCTCCAAGCCAGCTCCCTGAGCTGAGGCGCTATATTTTCATAAGAGCGTCCTCTTTATAAATAATGCATCTTTTGCTGATCTAATGGTTAGTAGAAGAGGACACTTGGGACAACATCTTGGATGGAGGACACCAATAATCGCACTGTCCTGGACATGTGGTTCAGTCCGATTTGAGGGAGCGAAAGGGAATCAGTTTTTTGATTTTACAGACTTTGGATTTTATAATCTCATGGAAGCATTCAGCAGACTACCCACAAGACATTTATTTTAGTGTAAAGTAAAATAAATATCTACGTTTTGAGCAAGCCAATGAGTACATTGAAGCACGTTTTGACCAGAAAACTTCGGGGCATATCAACAAGGGCTGGAGATATAATTATCGCCGCTTTAGCGTCCGTTTTTGGGCAAAAAGCGGCGATAATTATATAGCATTATTTACAAGGACACGCTATTGCGAGTTTCCTTGATTCAGCTCCCATTTAGTTCAAGCCTCGCTTTCCATCTCTAATGAGATGCAAAGTAAGCGTTCCCTGCAAAAGCTAAGGGAAAATGATCGCTAACTGTCCTTCTCCGTATTTACAATACGGCCCAGCACTAACAGCTATAATCGCCGGTATTTTAAGTCTGCTATTTTTTATGACTACCCTATCTATGACATGGGAGGTGGATTCAGTGGCTGAATCCACATCTCCCTATCATCAAGATTTCTCTATTCCTGCATAACGCCGCTTTTGATGTATAATTTATCGCCCTGGAGAAACGCGTTGTTGATAACACATTATCCGGGCGATAAATTACAGCGATAGGCGGCTAAAAATATAAAAGCGCTAAGCGCGCTTTGCGATATTTATCGCCGTCTGTTGCTGATATGCCCCTAAATGAGAAAGTCAATCCAATCTGAACAATACAATTAAAATGCGTACTTCCTCTTGATAGTGGATGCTTTTTTGGTGCATTGTAAACACTTGTTTGTTGAAATGTGTTACACGTTCGCTCCCTAGCAATGATAAAGAGTGTAGCTGTATTTCTGCTAACTTATTTACTGCTGTTCAATTAAAAAATATATACTTAGAGCATGAGAGGAACCCCTTGTATTGCATTTTTCTTTGTTCCTCCTTTGTCCTACAGCCACGCCTCGTGCTACACTCAAAAAGCTTCATCAAGCAATGTGACCATTCCTTGGAAGACTTACATTAGGAGCTCTTAAATAGACACCCATTATTACATATGATATAAAGACCAGTAGAAAATAGAATGATGTACGGACAGGTCCTGCCAAGACTCTCACAGATGTAAATATTAATACAGCAGATGCAGAGAAGAAACCTGCAGATCACATATCTGGCAAGGTTCTGTTAATTCGGGTAGACGCTGTCTCAGTCGCTTTAGGAAAGATTAATGTAGTTCTAAAGAGTCCTTGTATTTTTCTGTCGGAAAAAAATGTCAAATGGAGACAAATATGGATATAAAAATGCCTGAGATTTATATAATTCAATTGCAAATAAATAAATACAGAAATATCTCTTTCAAATTCAAAAGGCCATACACAGCAAGACGAAGTTAATGTAATTCCTTTGTAAGCATTGCGGTTTTCACGGGTCGGGCTATATTGCGTGTTCTCCATGCAATAGCCACATTTTGCTCTTCTAAAAAACGTAGGGGCATATTATCAAGGACGGCGTTAGAATTATCGCCGCTTTAGCGGCAGGAAGCTGCCGCTAAAGCGGCGATAATGGGCTTGATAATATGTCGCAGAGAATTCCAATAGAAGCCCATGTTCACACCAGAACATGGGCTTCTATGGGAATTCTCAAGGCCATATTATCAAGCCCATTATCGCTGCTTTAGCAGTTTCCTGCCGCTAAAGCGGCGATAATTTTAACGCAGGCCTTTATAATATGGGGGCATATTATCAAGCATGGAGTTAAAATTATCGCCGCTTTAGCGGCAGAAAACTGCAGCTAAAGCGGCGATAATGTGCTTGATAATATGCACTTGAGAATTCCAATAGAAGTCCATATTGTCACCAAAACATGGGCTTCTATGGGAATTCTCAAGGGCATATTATCAAGCCCATTATCGCCCCTTTAGCAGTTTCCTGCCGCTAAAGCGGCGATCATTTTAATGCAGGCCTTGATAATATGGGGGCATATTATCAAGAATGGAGTTAAAATTATCGATAATGGGCTTGATAATATGCACTTGAGAATTCCCATAAAAGCCCATGTTTTGGTGACAATATGGGCTTCTATTGGAATTCTCAAGGGCATATTTTCAAGCCCATTATCACCGCTTTAGCGGCAGTTTCATGCCGCTAAAGCGGCGATAATTTTAAGTCTGTTTCTTGATAATATGCCCCATGGCCCATATACTTTACTATTAGAGTTAATAGGTTTGTGGCCAAGGCACATACCATTTAACGAATTGAAGCACATTTAATTTATTTGCATAAAGCAGATATTTTCTTTTCAAAAGTGTAGAAACAAAATTGCTTATCTACACATTTATAAACTTCTAATTGAATATATTGAAAACAGAAAACAACTATGGAGGGATCCGCATTCCACTTGAAGTATGGCACTCAGAGAAGAAATGTGGGTGCTAGGGTTGAGATGTGTACTGGCATTGCAACCAGTGCAGTGGAGGAGACAGCCCAACAGTTTTTACAGTCTGTGACAGTGTCTTGGTCTCCATCAGTCCTACAGACTAGATATCAAGATAATTTACAATAGGAGTCCGTATCGTCACACTGGGTATTTTATTGCATGTAGCCACTGTAAGGATACATCAGTGGAAAGGCATGTTTGTCCAATTTTCAGCATTTATCTCTCAACTCATTTGAAAGTGATCTTTCCTAAAGCTACATGCAAGACGGAGGTAGTGGTGGGTTGCACCATGTAAAGTAGTCCTGGGATTGAAAAGATGTGGCTTAGAGTTCGGATCGTGTAAAATGCATCTTTGCCTACTTCATTATCCTGTAATACGAAGGAGGGGGTAGGAATCAATGTTCACAAAAAGTTCCTCTTTTCTAATATGTAGGTTGGTGGTTGCTCAAAGTCTGGTAGCAAGAGGGTGGAGGATGACACTTTGAGCAGGTTCTGCAAGTGAGAGTCTCAGTTCTGAGGTGGGTACCATGTTCCCACTTCTACAAGATTTTACAGTTTCAAAATGAGCTGAGTGCCATCCATTTATTAAGTGTATCTGGTGAGGTTGAAGGACCTAATGAGATATGCAAAAAGGGCTATGTGTTGAAGAGGAGAGGAAAATTTGCAATATCACGTGGAATACCATTGGCTGAGGTGACAAGAGCCGAACTGATTGGAAGAAGAAAGGCAATATGGACTCTTTCAGCAAAGTACGAAGCAATCTTGAATACCAATGTCAGTGGGTCTCTATAGTGGGTGGTGTAATGTGACAAATGTGAAGGAGCATTTCAGTAGCAGGAATGTGGCAACACAATTTTTCTACAACGTGGTCTTGAGATTATCCTAGATAACACCAAGAGCCTCATTACGATAAGAGTCAGAAAGCTTCCTACCACAGGTCAGAGCCTTTCCGAGCCTCACAGCAGTTTCAGTTTTGACCGCTGCATTACAATGTGGCAGTCGAAACTGAAACCGGCCGGTCATTCCGGCTGGATTCCGACGGGCTCAAGGAGCCCACCAGCTAGTTGGAGTTCAGTGTGTAATCCCTATGGATGGTGTTACCGCCGTTGGGATTACGATATTGGTTTCCGACAGGCTTTCCATGTCAGGCTTTCTGACATGGGAAGCCTGTTGGAAAGCGACATTGGGGGCCCCTAGCAGGGCCCCCTTCACCCAGCAGCCTCCGGTTAGGTCTGAAGGGGCACCTGTGGTGCCCCCCTGTTAATCCCTGCATCGTGTGGCAGGTACCTTGAGGTGCCTGCCACGTGGTGCAGGGATGAACAGATTCTCCCATTTGTCTATGGGATCTTGTGATATGGCCGGTTTATGGCTGTAGCACAAGCTCCTAGTGACATATGGGAGTATGCAGTGTCGGGACTGCTGACCAGAGGGTGGTCAGTCCCAAGACTGCAGCGGTGTTGGGCGGACTGACATCATAATTAGGCCCTAAATGTGGATTCTTTGCCTATACTGGGGAAGATTACTGTTAGATGGTAAGTGAAAATGTTTGTGTCTTTGCAGAGGACAAAGATCTGGGTAAATGACTATCTTTCTATGAATTAATAGGTACACGATTTCGGTAATACCTTGAAATGGAATAAATCAGCAAATTTGAAAAAGAATCATTTGGAATTACTATTAGGTGCAAATGCAATTTTGGCCTTTTTGTCATTGTTTGATTTTCCATTGATAGCAGAAAATGCAGTGCATGAATTACTTATAAATTAGCAAAAGGCCTCTCGAGACTAGAACAATGAGTGGATTGACCTCTTGATAAGGTATCTTCAACCAAAGAAATAAGTGCCCCATAATAAAAAATACTGAATAAAAAATATCAGTTCTAAAAAAAGAATGTTCACTAAAAGCTTATTTAGTTTTTTAATTGCAGCATTTAGACTAGCAGTAGGCACTAATTGCATACATGATGCTTCACATGTGAGGAATGTTGCAATTTATTTAAGAACATGAAAGTTGTGGAAATGTTTTGTTCTGTGTTTAATATAATCCCTATAATTGTCAACAGTTTTCTTTATAAATAAATCAAGTCAGAGCTTAAATATGTACCTGTGCTCAGTTCTATACATGTACTATGAAGAATATTTAGCAGGAGGTTCAGCTACTAGCTATTATCGTAAAAGTATACAAGATATATCAGCTCATTTATAAACAACCTTTAAAAAGTATAGTGCATGGGATGGATTGTTTCAGCAAAATACAGGTTTGTATAGAAGTTGTATAGAGATTAGAAAAATACAGTCTGGAGATGAAAAAGGCAAATGAATGAAAGTCTGCTTTCGTGGTATGAAAATGCAGTACAAAATTGAAGGCGAGCACTAACAAGCCAATACAGAATAGTTTTACAATACCTCACAGTGATTTTACCCATGCTCAGTCCTATGGAGAAATCTCAGAACCTTGATAGGTCCATCAGGCCAAGGCATTGCTCCTAGGATGAATTTAACGTAGGAGTGTTAGAAATGGGATCTCTGGTTGGCTAAGGCCGGCGCCAAAGCCAGGCAGAGACCACCACTTTAGTCAGGGCAAGGGAGTTACACGCCAAAGATAAGCCCTGCTCACCCCCTTGGTAGCTTGGCATTACCAGTCAGGCTTATCTCGGAGGCCATGTGTAAAGCATTTGCGCACGCACACAGCAACAACATCACAGGCACACCACAAAAGGAAGTCCACACAAGGTAATATCAAAAATAGCCTTTGTATTCTCATAACACATTAGAATAGTAATCACATAATATACATTGTGCCACCTGGCACTAGGTCATATCTGCAAGGGATTATTTACACCGGACGAGGCCCACTGGACCACTGTCAGAACCATCACAAAGCAAACTTAGTAAAAGTAAGACATATCATAAAGGTACAACCAGTAATCACTGGTAACCACTGTACTCAGCATCAACCTGTAACATAAACCACATTATGCACAGTATCACATTAGGCGCGAATTTCATTCTGCGCCAACCTTACCAGCCTATACACATTATGCAATACTCTCATGAGTCTAAACGCATTACACAGTAAACTCACACATGAACGCATTATACATAAAACAGGGTGCGTAAATCATAGTACATGAATCACATTTCCTAGCACCACATAAATCACATTTAGCACATAGTCTCCTAATAAAGACCATAGTAGAGGCATTAATCAAATTAGGGCCTGGCGCCCTATTAACCTCACAGTCCCATTGGCATACTGGCCTTCTCAAAGGGGCTCAAATGCCCTGTGTCCAGAATGTCAGGGCTGCTGCCTAGCAGTGGAATCCACGGGCGCAACTGCGTAAACCTAAATGTAGCAGCTACCCACTACTTGCTGGGGAGCTGGGAAATTCACTGGCACCTATGTGCCTCTGGTCCCTCTCAGGGACATCTCACACTTATGCCCCTCTCAATGCAGATGCCCGCGCTGGTGCGGCGCAGCTGTGGCACTTTGCATGAAGGGGGCCTGGCACCTCTGTGCCCTCTGGACTCCCCTAGTGGCATTAAACACATGCCCCCATCATTGGGGCAGCCTGCTGTCTGGCGGGACCGCCCAGGCCCCGACAATGTGCCTCGATCTGCCCCGAGACTCTGGAGCCCTCTGGGGCTCTTTCATGCATAGGAGAAAACTGCCCCCAAGCATTGTAGTGAACCGCTTTCTGGCGGGTCTGCTCTGCACCAACACCGTCATGGTGCCGCGATCAGCACCAACAATGTGCATCGCCATGAGGGGGTCACGGGGCCCTCTAGACCCCTGTACTTTGCATTGGAGCAGCCCACTGTCAGGGGGGCCACTCTGGATTCCCCCCAAGCACCGGTAATTTGCCTCGATCGGCACCGACACCCAGAAACATCATGGAGCCCCACTCACCGGCTGTGGGCAGGACTCCTCCAGTCGTCGCTCTGGGTCTCCTCTCCTCACAGGTGGGAGCAGCAGCACTTCTCTCGTGGCGCAGGGCTTCCCTTCACTCCTGGGAGCCCCGCGCTGCCATCGGCAGCCTCTGCTGCCTTTTTCTCTTCACCCGGGCCCCAGGACTCTTCAGCGGTGCCCATGGAGGCGGGGTAGGCTCCCGTCCTCCTTTCTTCACCGTGGCTCTCCTCTCACCAGCAGCGTGCGCGGGACTTCCCTCGAAAAACCGGAAGTCCCGTCCGCCGTCAGGCACCATGTTGCCTGACTTCCTCCCGGCTTGGCGGTGATCATTTCTCTGATGCAGCAATGAGGGGTGGGCTCCCTCTTGGAGCAGGCACATGCGGTGTGGGAACCCGCATTGGAATAAAAACGCGGGGCGGGCACCCGCTCCTCTGGCCTAACGCGGCCACAATAAACATAAAGCAGGGTGGGCGCCCGCTCCCACACCATCAATGGGGGAATCGCTCACACCAGGATTCCCTCGATAAAGGGTGGCCGCATGGTGCTGCACAGTCCACGCTCTTTGCAGATAAGAGCCAGGGGCTCTTTAAAAGTGAAAGTCAAGCACTCCCAAGGTGCTTAGGAGAAAAGTCCTGCAGCCAAAAGAATTAGTCCTCTGTGAAGAAGGGACAATGCAGGGCCCAGGGAGGCAAGCCCTCCTGGCAGCCCCCCTTGGACCCCAGCAGGAGCACGCCCCGCAGGTTCAGGAACAAATACAGCACAAATTCATGGGGTCTCAGCCCCTACTTTTATACACCCTTTCTCTTTTGTGTCACAGCACAGGGCTTGGGAATACCAGTCAGAACTGATTTAGTGGGAATTTGGAGCACTTTGTTTTTGAAGCTCCTCTTCCCCTTTGTCAGGTGGGGGCTCAGTGATCGGACATACCACAGGGGGCGGATCCAGCATTGTACAGCCTGGGCAGAGTCCTATTCCGAGTCAGAAGATTACCCCTCCCGCTACTCTTAGCCCAGGTGTCCCATTCAGCCTAGCTGACTCACCCTGCCCCTCCTGGAGCCACCCACACCCCTCAGCTCCTGTCAATCACAAGCCAGACTTGCAATGCACATCAGGCAGGCAGACACATAGCACACTAAAATGCCAACTTCTAAAAGTGGCATTTCTCCACCAGTCACCATAAATCTGCGCACACCATTGTGCAGCATTTATCCTCACTAGTTCATACATACTAAGCTTGACCCTGCACGCCTCTCATTCCAGGAATTCCCATGGACACACTTATCCCCCATGCATTCCTATGGGAGGGCATGCCAACTTCACCAAATGTGCACAGAGAGCGCACACACTGTACACTGGGCCGCAGTGCTAAAGTGCCCAGAGGCCTAAAACCACCAACACCATGTCAGAGCTTAAGGCAAAAAGTTTAGGGGAGAACCTGCCAAAAAGGGCCAAGTCCAACAAGGAGTTTTTGACATCACAAAAAATCCTAATTCTACTTGATGTCATCAATCAGTTGATAATGGTTCTTGCTAGTGTTCAGGCCTCCCTAGCCAGGTAGCATGTAAACAAATCATGCCACACATGGAGCTCGGTATTGCATATCTTCATTCTGTAGTGTGAAACTGTTAACTGAAACGCACTGTGTCACAAATGTTATCAACCACACCCAATAACTTACATCACTAGACTACGGAGTCTGTTGGGGACCCTAGATGTCCCAAGCTCTTTAATACACAAGACACTGCAGCTAGGAGAGCAGTTGTTATTGTATAGCAACTTCAGGAAGAGCAGTCTTGCTTATCAATCCATGTGAAGATATTTGTATGGTACTGCCTGATGAGTCATTTACAAATTATTTGGAATAAGTCACATCACACATCCCAAATCTACCTCTGACACCAAGTCTGTAAAAGGTCAGTATGGTTTTGGTCTCTACTGCGAACTTAAAATGTTCCCCTACAATTGAAATTTAACCACAGTTTGCTCTCTGCTCTTGTTTCAACATGTGGCTCTGCTCCTTATCATTTCTTCCACCCTTCCAAACTAATATGGTTCCCAATGATTTGCTCATGTATGCTATCAGAGGGTTTGTGGAAAGCGTTATGTGTCTTTGCTTGATATCTGTCTCCCCACCCTTAACTAGTTTACTGAGTTTGAGTCATAGAAAGTAATGATAACTAAATACATCCAAATCTTGGACATTGCAACTGTTATTTTTGTCTACTCTCTATTACAGCCCTTAAAAAAGCCTAATGTAATATAAATGGATCGGGTTTCACAATTGAAAAACAAAATGCCATGCTGATGCTAAACCAAAGAAATTGAAAGAAAACTGTACTGCGCATAGCATTTGATCGCAATCCACGGGAATCAGGAATCAATGAGGAGTGAAGACAATTCTGATGGCAACTGACTCTAACATTTCAAAAATTGGGCTTTAGGACATTGAAAATGAAACATGACTGTGCACAGTTCTCTGAGATGTGAAGGTTTGGAAAAAAGTAAAACATATTCCTATTTTAACTGCTAATTAAATCTTGTCTTTGGTAATGAATGTAATACTTTGTATGACTGTCCTACACTAGAAACCAAAAGTTAAATATTATGGCTATATATGATGTAAAACGACATATAAGGACAGCAATGATGCGCCATACTAGATAAAAGAGAATTGGCAACCCAAAACTATTGAAAGAAAGCTTCTAGTCTTGAATGCACCATTTTTTACTCTGGGATTCATTACCTTTTTCTGACAGCAATGTTGCCAATACCCTAAATGAATCATTAGCTAAATGTTCCTGCTCTTTCAAGCTCTGATAACGCTGCCTCTTAAGACTGAGAGGACACTGATCAAACAAAAAGAGGAGTGCGGGTTAATATCTCTCTGATTTCTGACAAAACATTTCTTTGATTCACAAAGCCTTTCATGGGAAGACTTTAAAAATTTCAAAGTACATACCGACACTTCAAAAGAAGAGAAAGGGACTTCTTGAAGGAGACAAATAGGAGGAAAGTCATAATGAGATGTGTGGTAGTGGTTGAATTTGCTCCTGACAAGCATACTTCTCAGATTTTGTGAGTGAAATTTAAAAATGTTCAGTAATAGCAAACTAGTAGTACATAAAATGGACTCCAGCCAACCTTGTTCACATAATTCTATTCTCTTCATCTCCCTCTTCATAGATTATGCAAGGGCAAGTTCACTTTAATGTGAAATTGTTGAGGATGGGCTAAGTAAAGCATTTAACTAAACCAGGAATGTACTCAACTAAAAGAATATTTTTAATTAAGCAATTGTTGGACAAAGACAGTAAACATCTTGTTTTACTTGAAACATTTCACGATATCCCAAATAATAAACTTGCCAGGTACTTGAAGGTATGACATCTCTTTATAAAATAATCAGGCCTGTACAAATGTTATAAGTATTCTTGGATGCATGAGAATCTCAAAAGGTGTTTCGTACTGAGTACCGTTGTTCTCATCCTACCGTCGTCCCCCACAGTCATTTTTGGCATTACAAAAATACTCACCACAAAGGGTGGTGAAGTGATAGAGGAGGTATCTGGAGACTGAGAAAGCAGCAAAAAGCACAATTCAGACTGCGGCTATTGAAGTGACCGTTCACACAGTAAGGAGCACCAGCATACACCCACACCATGCAGTTAGCTGGAAACTACTGGAAAGTACACACTATATATATAGTGCAACTCACTCAGATTGGGCCTTCTGGTTGAGTCTTCTGGGTGGTCCGCATTATTCTGGGTGGGCCTCAACCAACCCATCCTATACAAAACCAGCCAGCTCATCTAACAACAATTATCAATCGGGGAAAATCCTATTAAAAGGCACAGCCACCAAGGTGCAGTGTCTCAGCAGCTTCCTTTCTATGAGAAACAGACAGCTAAGACCAATCCTGGTAACTAGAGCTGCTCCTGTTCTCCTGCATTATGGGGCAGATATTGTGTTAGAGCAGAGAAGGGTCAGGTTCCCTGCTCCTGTGTGCAAAACCCTTGCACCACTGTTGCAGCATGGAATGTTAAATCCTCCCTTCGGCACAGACCAAATATCGCAATAACTCATTAACTCAATACATTCATTAGTGGGGCCCATAACACCAACACTCACACTTCATTGATCTGCTTTCCCGGGAGAGATAAGTTTCCATACGCTACCTAAAACCCTAATATACATTGAATACCTTTATTAACTTCAAACCTCGTGATATTCCCCTCATTTGGCGATGAATCAGTTAGTTGGATTGTAATTTGGTAATTCAATTCTTTTATCTATGCTCTTCTCTTAATCTAATTTCTTCAAAAAAAACACTCAACACATTTGTCTATTAATCAAAGCATCATTTATCTAATTAATTGCAAATTTTAGAAAATCATCGACCAAACCGCAGAACATCATTTTACCTAATCTGGCTAATAGTCGTCCTCTAAGTCAGTCAAGTCGTGGAAAAATCTTAAATTCAGTAAAGCCAGGCCGCCATTCAGTCTTTCAAAGATTCAGGATAACAGCTGTCCAGCAGTGTCACCGTCCTCTCCGTCAGCATAACGTCAGGAAAATGAAAGTTCGCTCAAAAAGAAGGAATTACTAATTCGCTTTGCCTACCCACTTTTAAAATGAAACTAACGTCAAAATGTAACAAAAATCAGTTTTAGACAGCCCTGATTGGTGGATTTGGGGTCATTCGGTAAAGTTCTCACATAGTCCGTTAGATTAAGTCATCACACTTGCTGGTTCCGGTTTTAAAGTCAGTCCTTTGTTTTGTGGTCCTGGCAACTCTCCCAGTACGACCTTGGTTGGTACATCTTGCCTGTAGTCAGGACGAGCCCACTGTTGCTTGCTGTTGCGCAGGCGCATTTCACCCGAAACCTCATGAAATGGTAGCAGTCACGTCGTGTGTCTCAGTCAGCCTTCTTTTCTTAGGCCCAAACGGTCAACTTAAGCAAAACAAACATAAAACGTAATTAAAACATTAAAATGGCTAACAAAATGTTAAATCCTCACTAATTCCCCTATGTGTAAGTCATTATCTAGCATGATAGCAACATTCAAAGAGTTTATATTCACCCAATGATATTATCTGGTGCAACTTACAATTACGTCACAAAGCAACATATATCATGCAATATTCTAATTTTCTACCATTAGTATGCATACATATATTAGTGAGCTGCCTGATAAGGGTTTAAACAACGTGTGAGCGGGACTATCATATCCAGGAATTCTGTGGTGGTATGCAGTCCAACACCAAATATTTGGGAGCATCATTGATGTTTTGAGTTCCACTTCACTGTAATGAGGAACCTCGAAAGACTGCATGTACCATCATACATTATGCCTGGAGCCTCTAGCGCATTCAAGACACCTGTCTATGGGAGGAGGAGTCGAGAAACCATTTTAAAGGGAGTGGTCTTTGAGTTCCAGGACTACGAACCAGCCTGTGAGACCGGCACTGATGACGGCCATTTCCGGCTAGAAACGCGTCTGCCCAAGCATTTCAGGGACTGTAAGGACAGCGCTGAATTTGCTCATTAAATCCTTTGTTTTGCCCGGAGCATGTGTCTCGCTAATTTTTATGAAGATTAGCATTGGGTGTGTATACATATATTAGTATACAATTAGGTTAGCCATGCAACAATGCAAATCCCACGTGTAATTCTTTTGTTAATATAATTGGTGAGTTATCACTTCAAACGGATTATTAATATTACAATTAATAGATTATTCGGATTAATATAAACATGCAGAATGGGGGGGGGTATACAAAATCTTGTACTACCCGCTCCAGCAATCCCCCTTTGGTGATTATATGACCACACCATCAAAATTGTGTATCCCTTTTACGGAATTTCAAAGAGATTTCTTGTTTTTATTCATATTTCAGTTTCCCCTGTTTCTTCTCTTTTTGCTGATTTATACATGCTCTCCTTAAACTCCTCCAATTCTATCTCTTCAAATTCTCTTTCTTGTGTCTTATCTCTTCTCCTTAAATTTTCTCTTCTAAACTTTTTCAGATTTTTATCCTTTTTACGACAAATACCCTAATTTAATTATTAATACTATTAAAATCACACAGGTTAATGGAAATAATATCTTACCTAAAAACGTACTACCTAGTTTTACTACGAAATCTTTAATAGCTAATAATTTCTTTCCAAATTTTTCCCAAACACCTTCAACCTCCAGTGGTGCAATTTCGTCATGCAATTCTGTAATATTTTTAATATCAATTTTCAAATCTTTACTTTCGTCAGGAATGTAAGTACAACAGTGTGGAACTTTCAGCATTCCACAGACTCCACCCTCTTTTGCCAATAAGATATCAAGGGCAAGTCGATTTTGCATTACCATAGCACGCATGGCAACCATTGCAGTATTTACTAATAAAAATCCTCCAGCGGTGCTTGTGGACAAGCGATCCACTACTGTTGAAAGTCTTCTAATTTTGTTTGCATTCAGAGATATACCCACTGCTGGTATCAATGCTCCAAAAATGTCACCCACAATTTCATGTCCAAGATTCTCTCTTACTACGTGCTAAATAACTATCTAAACTATGTACACCATCTTCTCCTCTATCTATATGAAACATCTTTGGAAAAACCAGGCCTACATAACATGTGCCATATCAATGGTCTGCAAACAATAATATGCCCTGTTCCCATAAATGAAATATAACCCAGGAAAAACTGGATCTTTTCCACCTTTAAATCCCCATCCACCCATGATTCGGTATGTATCATGGCACTCGCTATTCCCTACAAAATAATTATCATATGCAGTTTGATTCCTCCTAATACACAATTTCCCTTTCTGAGGACAATCTAAAGCCATTGTTGGACTAGCTTCACCTTTCAGATGTTTTTCCATTTCTACATCCCAGACTGTCTTCTCCACGTTTCCTTTAGATGCTTTTCTTTGCATTTTCAGTCTCCTTTCTTCAACCATATCTAAAAATGTCTTTTCCTCTTTATTTAACCTCTTCTGTGCCCATGACGAGATAGTCTCGTCATGGAGCACGGTCGCGCTGTGCCCATGACGAGACTATCTCGTCATGAACCCCACCCACTAATTAAACGCCCGGCACAGGAGGGGGAAAGGGCGTGGCACAGAAGGGGTTAAACTGCAAGTCAAATTATTTCTAAATATGAATTCTAATGTTAGTTCTTTAGTCTCTAAGAAAAATTCACCTAATACTTTTGCAGGTTTTACCTTGTTTAGCTTGTTAATTGACGGTACTTGTGAAAATAAAGTATCTACATCTGAAAAATAATACTCTAATTTCCCTGTTTGATAAAATAGACTAGCTATTACACTACATGTTATTCCATAAGTTACTGGAAGGTGGTGATAAGTCACTCCCTCCGATACAGAGGCAGGTAACTGCATACAAACGAAGCAGTCCCTTACGTCCATTGTCTTTACATATTCATACAACAATTTTGAAAACACATTATTAGAAAAATCAGTTATAGACCTGTCTTTATGTAAATAATTTGTATCTATTCTAGTCGGAACTACCTTTTAAATCTTCCCTATATTAGTTATGTTTTCACTATGTCCTTCTAATGTATCTATAGTAACTTTGAATGAGATCAGTAGAGCAAGTATACTCCATAGAAGCATTAGTAATCCTGTACAACAACAACACATTTTACACCATCTCCTCAAAAATGTACATCTACCTTTGCTACTATCTATGTTTTCCATCTTTGCTAAAATGGACCGTGTCTTTTGACTTAGCCTCTTCTACTTCACAACTAGTTTTCTAACCCAAGGCTCCAAGCACCTACTTGGTTCTACCAGTTTTTGTCTTTTTCTGTATTTTATTTTTCTTTCTCTCAGTTGGTTTCTTGTCTCATTCAGTTTGGCATTTCATAATTTTTCACTTTTCCTTCGTTTTCGGTATACAGAATGTCCTGAACATCCGCTTCTTGTCTAATATCGGACAAGATAACTCTCAGGATTTCAGATTCTTCGTCTTCCTCAACCACTTCCGGTACAACCACCTCTGGATTTCCTTGGCTATCCGCCTCTTCTTTTACTTCAGGCAGGGCCACATACGTCCATTCTGGTGATTTATACTTCTGGTTAGGTTTCCTTGTTCTTTTGCTTTCTTCAACTATAATTGTTTCTTCTTCTTTTGATTTCTCCTGACTCGTCACTTCATTCACCTGTTCAGCCCTTGGTGAATTTACTCGTGTCAGTCGATATCTCAATCTTTTTATTTTATTCGGCCAAACATCGTCTTTCGCAGTTCTTTTCAATTTACTCCCTTTATCGTCCAAGCTCTCTTTCTTAGAACTCGACCTTCAGGTATTTCATCTTTGCTTTCCTTTGACTCTGTTTCAACTTGCTTTTTACTCTCAACAGTTTCTTTTTCCACCACTTGTTTTGTTTTCCCTACTTCTGACCCTCCTCGAATCTCAGACACGCAATCTTTCTGCTGACTACTTGTCCCTGCTTCTAACTGGATGTTGGAGTTCCCTACACCTCCTCGGGTGTCTTCCGCAATAATCTTTCCCTCTCTCTCTGTATCTGGCACCTGTCCATCTAAATATGTTGTTTCAGGCGGAATTTCTCTTAATATTTTATTTGGCACTTCCTTTTCATTGATTTCTTTTATTGTCCCTTCACTGTCTTTTTCTTTGTTCTTTCCTTGTTCTTTCCTGGAAGATTGTGCTCCTTGTTCGGTTTCTGAGTCTGAACTGGTATCAGATATCTGTAACCTTCTCCTAAGGGAACTACTTCTGGGGACAAAAGTTAAACTTGGTTCTGTTTCCCCCCTTTCAGGGTTTTCTTTGGTTTTTGGCTCTCCGTCATCTGACTCAGTACTAGATTCTGATTCATCAAAATACTCCTTTTCTGTGCTGTCCACTGGATTTGGAATTCTCAAAGTATGGCTTGCATGGATCCAGTTTTTCAATCCAGCACACTTCACAGCTGTTGTTGTGGTCAAGATGACTTGTCTTGGTTTTCCCCACCTTGGAACCAAACAGTTTCTTCGTCTGTGGACTTTTATCCTTACCCAGTCCCCTGGGCTTAGATCATGGGCTGGCTTCTTTTCAAAGGTGGTGGCATCCGCTCCAACCTGATGAAACACAGAATGAACTGCGTCAGCCAGGCTTTTACAGTATTCCAACACTATGTCATCAGTTATAGTCATCAGCTTGTTGACTGGTATAAACACGTGGCGCATGGCCCGTCCCATGATGATTTCATGGGGGCTTAACCCTGTAGTTCTGTCTGAAATTGATCTAATAGTCATGAGTACCAGAGGCAAGACATCAGGCCATTTCATAACTGTGGTTAAACACATTTTCCCTATCCTGTTTTTGATAGTACCATTCATCTGTTCCACCACACCAGAAGCCTCTGGTCTGTAGGCACAATGTAGTTTTTGTCGTACATTCAATGCTTCACAAATCAGTTTTATGATCTCATTATGGAAATGTGCTCCTCGGTCTGATTCAATTGTCACTGGGAACCCAAATCTAGGGATAAATTCCCTCAAAAGTAATTTTGCCACTGTCATCCCATCATTTCTTCTTGTTGTAAATGCCTCTACCCATCTGGAGAATAGACAGACCATAACCAAAACATACCTCAACCTGTTACAGGGAGGCATTTCAATGAAATCCACTTGCATTCTGGTAAAAGGCCATCCTTCTCGACCTATTGTTCCTAGACTCACTACTGTCTTTCTTCCAGGATTGTATTGCTGACATATTAAGCATCTCTGACTGCACTTACCCTCCTGGCATCACCAGTACTTGCCTAAAATTCGCCTCTCAGCGGAACTAGCGCTGTAGCGAACACCACGCAATCAATCCTATCCAGCCGCCATTGACGGCGAGGAACGAGGCCACGCCTACCCTTAGGCCACGCCCACACGCCCCTTTTCCACCCCTGAAAAGATGTGCAACCACCGGACGCGCAGCGGACGGGCGCAGCGGGCGCGCCGTCAGCGCGCCGAAGGCGCGCCAAAGGCAAGCCTGTCTGGGCCCGTCCGGGCCCAGACGCCTCAGGCCTAGACACTATGCCCAACTCGCAGAAACGTATATCCTACACCCAAGATACGCTTCGAGCCTGGAACACAAAAAAACATCCCCAGTGTAAATTCATCCTCAAGGAAGACACCCCTTTTGCAGGATGCATCCTCTGTAACACGTCAGAGGAAACGAAACGCGGCCAAGTGCTTCGATTCGGCCTTTTGAACTGCAGGTCCCTGGTAAAACACGCTCACGAAATAAACATCCTCGCCCAAAATTCCACGCTAGACGTATTGTTTCTGACCGAAACATGGCTGACCCCTAACAGTGACTTCGACATGGTCAATGCAGCCCCACCCGGTTACCAAATCTGCTGCTTGAACAGACCGGTCGGCAGAGGTGGCGGGCTAGCCATTCTCTACAAAGACCATCTTAACTGTAGGATCGAATGTGGAACTGTCAAAGACTGTGAAAACTGTAACTTCACCTTCCAGATCTCGCCAACTATCTCACTTTCGGGACTTTTAGTGTACCGACCGCCAGGCTCGCTAGGAGAATTTTCCAGCACCCTGATGGATCACATTCTACTAAAAACAATCTCAGCCTCCAACTTCCTCCTCCTAGGGGACCTTAACCTGCACTTCCTAGACCCTGCGGACAATACCGCAGCTAACCTACTAGCAGATCTCACATCAGCCGACCTCCACCTCCTGAACTCTAAAGCCACCCATGAGAAAGGACAGCTTTTGGAACCTAAAAACCCAAGATCCTACCCCCCTCCCATGGACAGACCATCTGCTGGTTCCTATGCACTGGTCTCTCCAGACCACCCCAGCACTCAAACAGAAAACCAGGATACGAGCCAGACGGTGGCACAAACTAATCCCAGAGGAATGGAAAGTGAAGTTACGGGAATCCGTCGGCCCTCTCTCCGCAGACCCTAACACAGCTGACAGAGAATTTAACGGTTGGCTCACCCACCCCCTGGACAGCCTTATTCCACTAACCAGCACTCTAAAACACGTCAAAAGGATCAACCCCGCTCCATGGTATACACCCTCCCTTAATGCCTTAAGGAAGGAGTGCAAAAAGACAGAACGCACTTGGAGGAAAACCAAGTCGGTGACGGAGAAAGACGCTTATCAATTATCTATGAAAGCGTACAAACAAGCCCTCCAGAACGCGAAAAGCGCCTTCTACGAGGAAAATATAAAGAATTCCTCCTGCTCAGCCAAGGAGACCTTCTCTATCCTTAAAGAGCTCCTCCATGTCCCGGACCCCCCGCAGAAACCCATGGACCCCAAAGCAGCAGAAGAAAAATGCGTTAATTTGGCCACCTTTTTTGACGAAAAAATTAAAAAAATCCTTGCCTCCCTCCCTGCTGCCAATCCCGACACCACAGAGAAAGCTAAGGACTTACCTCCATTACCATGGAACCCCCCCGCGAAACCCGACACGCCTTATCTAGCGTCGTTCGGCCCAGTCACTGAAGAGGAAGTGGCAGCCACATTTGCATCAACTAAGAGTGGCGCCCCCAGTGACCCAGTTCCCATACGGCTCGTCAAAGACATCACCCGGACCATAGTGCCCCAACTGTCTGCCCTCATCAACATCTCGCTAGCCCAAGGAGAAGTCCCTTTAAGCTGGAAGGAGGCTGTCATAAAAGGGCTTCTCAAGAAACCATCACTAGACCCTGCGGATCTCTCCAATTACAGACCAATCTCACTTCTCCCCTGGATAGGTAAGGTCGTCGAGAAACTAGCGAATAAAAAGCTGTCACACTTCCTAGAATCAAACCAACTCCTCAAAAACTCACAGACAGGCTTTAGACCAGGTCAGGGCACTGATACCGCTCTCCTCGCAGCAGTAGAGAAGACCAGGGAAATCATCGATACAGGAGGATCAGTGGCAGTGGTCCTCCTAGACCTGAGCGCGGCCTTCGACACGGTCAGCCACCAGGTCCTAACCCATCGTCTAGATAACATCGGAGTGAAAGACAGAGCGCTGAAATGGCTCACGTCCTTTCTCTCCCGACGCTCCTTCCAAGTCTGGGAAGGTGAAAGCCGCTCCCCCTCCATCCCCCTCCGGTGTGGTGTGCCACAGGGCTCTTCACTAAGCCCCACGTTGTTTAACGTGTACATGGCCCCACTGGAGGAGCTGGTCTCACCATTTGGAGTCACCATAGTCAGCTATGCTGACGATACTCAGCTGGTGGTGACGCTTTCCCACCCCAAGCTAGAGCCTTCCAATCTCCATGACTGCCTCTCCAATGTCCATCAATGGATGAGTGACTCAGCCCTAAAATTAAATGGATCAAAAACGGAGATCCTGCTCCTAGGACACAAAACCATGAACCTTCCCCCTAACATCTGGCCCGCCTGTATGGGTGAACCCCCCACCCCCAAGACGGAGGTTAAGAGTCTGGGAGTGTGGTTGGAGACAGATCTCACCTTCAGAACACAGGCAAGAAAAACGGCCGGTATCTGCTATGGCCTACTCAGATCATGCAGAAAGGTGCTCCCCCTACTCCCATTCCAGTCCCGACTTCTGCTGATCCAAGGCCTAATTTTATCCAGGCTGGACTACAGCAACGCCATTTACCTGGGAGCCCCAGAATCCACTCTCCAAACATTGCAAAAAACTCAGAATGCCGCAGCCCGACTACTTACGAATACTCCAGCCAGAACATCAGCCAAACCTGCACTGAGGAAGCTACACTGGCTCCCAATTAGGGAAAGAGTAACTTTCAAGGCCCTTTGCTTGGCCCACAAGGTACTGCACAACGCAGGCCCCCCTATCCTCAACAACTGGATCACACCCTACAGACCTACGAGAGCGCTTCGGTCAGAACATGGTAACCTTATCATGATTCCCAGGGTGAAGAAGGCCCGCGCAGGTGGCCGCCGTTTTTCAGTCAATACAGCAAAAAAATGGAACGTGCTCCCCCCGAGTCTCAGAGCAGAACCAAACCTCCTACGGTTCAGGAAGTCCCTTAAAACCCTACTCTTCCCTTGAGTCGTCGACACCCCCTACTTTCAACCCTTAGGAGTCTGAGGTTTAGCGCTGGGATACTCGTGGGTGACTACGCGCTCTAGAAAAACCTAAAATAAAATAAATAAAAATAAACACTTTCTGCTACAAGTCTGAACTTTGCATTGTACTAGGTTTGTTTAAAGGACCTGATCATAGCATCTCTCCCTATGTGTCCCTGTCCATGATACATCCGTGCCATAGCAGACATCATGCTATCAGGCATGACTGGTCTTCCATCTTGATAGACCCACACATGATCTTTCTCTCTGGGTGCACATCCTGCTTTTACCCACTGCTTCATTTCCTCATCTCCTGCTTCTTCCTGCAATTGTCTTACTTCTTCCCATGTTCCCACAGTGTTAGTAAACATCAAAGAGCAAGAAATCACCTCTCTTTCCTTAGCCCGATTAATTGAATTCTGATTTTGTTCACAGTATTGTGCCATGTCATTCGCAAATTTATTTCCAGTTGCGATATAATCACCACTGTGACTGTGGGCAGCACACTTTAAAACAGCCAATTGCCTAGGCAGCTGTATCGCCTCAAGCAACTTTCCAACCACCTCAGTATTCTTAATGGGAGTTCCACTTGATGTTAATAATCCTCTCTGCAGCCATATCTGGCCGAAGTCGTGGACGACTCCATAGCCATACTGGCTGTCAGTTATCACAGTCACTCTCACACTTTTCCCAATCTTGCATGCTCTCGTCAAAGCAACAAGTTCAGCTACTTGGGCTGATTTTACTCCTTTCAAATAGGATGCTTCCATTACTGCTGCAACTGTGCATACCGCATATGCTGCACATAACACTCCATCAACTGTCCTCAAACAAGACCCATCAACAAACATAACAAAATCACTTTCTGGTAAGGGTTCATCTTTTATGTCAGGTCATGGTTTTGTACATCCAGAGAGTCATGATCTGCTTCATCTCTTACTTCCACATTCTCAGCTTCAGGCAGCAATGTTGAAGGATTCACATTCAGACATCTCACAAGACTTACATTTGTTGCACCTAATATGACCTTTTCATACTTAGTCAGCCGACTATGTGTCATACACTGAGTACGACTCCTTGTTAAAAGGATCACCACATCATGAGGTACAAATACTTTCACAATTCCCTCACTTTGTTGCAAACTTCGACATGTAGCAGCTACTGCTTTCAAACACCCAGGTAGGGCTACAGCTACTGGGTCCAACATTGATGAAAAATATGCATTTGGTATCCTCAGTTTTCCATGCATATGTATTAGAACAGAGAGCACACCCATTTCTCTAACTGCAATACAACTCAAACTCTTTCTCATAATCAGGCATACCTAATGCAGGTGCTTCACACAACTCATCTCTAAATCTTTTGAATGCTGCCAATTCCTCTTTGTTCAAATCAATGTGATCTTTCACATCACTTCTTGTCAGTCGTACCAAAGGTTTTGCAATCAACGAAAAATTGCTAATCCATTGACAACAATATCCGACCATTCCCAGAAACATTCTCACCTCTCTTTGGGTCATGGGTGTCTCATTCTTTTTATGATCTTGATCCTATCTATCGTTATTTGTCTCAGTCCTTTTTCAATGTGATGTCCTAAATATTGTACTTCTTTCTTGCAAAATTGTGATTTTGATGGTGACACTTTAAGTCCTCCATCTGCCAAATGATTCAGCAAGGCTATCGTGTCAAGCTCACAAGCCTCACGGGTTTTCGACGCCACAAGAAGGTCATCGATGTATTGAACTAACACTGAATTTTCTGGCATTTCTAGACTTTCCAATGACTTCTTCAATAGCTGATTAAATATTGAGGGGCTTTCTGTATACCCCTGTGGAATTCGGCACCAAGCCAAAATACGCTCGCTGAAACGAAATGCAAAAATTTGCTGACTGTCATGGTGCAATGGGATGGAAAAGAAAGCATGGCATAGATCAATCACTGTATACCATTCCGCGTCATGAGGGATCTGATATAAAATCACAGATGGATTTGGTACAATGGGACAACATGACACAACAATTTTGTTTATCTTTCTCAGATCTTGTACTATCCTGAACTTCCCACTAGGCTTTTTCAGTCCCATTATTGGTGAATTACATGGACTACCCATTATTTCTCTCAAAATTCCTTGTTTTATCATTTTCTCAATCACAGGAGTCACTCCTTCAATTATTTCAGGTGTCAATTTATATTGAGGGACATTTGGATAACTTACTCCTTCTTTTACTGTCATTTTTACTGGATCTACATTTCTCATTAATCCCACGTCTTCTCCTGTGAAATCCCAAACTTCTGCCTTAACAGATTTTTTAATTCTTTAGGTAATTCGTCAGGGTTAAATACAGCATAGGTTTCAGTAACCTCCTTCTCCCTGTTTGCCATTGTCATTTTATACAACACATCATTATCTAGGGTTTCAAATGCTATTCCGTCCGGGGTACAAAATATAGTGCAGTTCATCTTGCAAAACAAATCTCTACATAACAAATTCACAGGACTGGTATCGCACACGACAAAGCGGTGCATTTCAAAAAATTTCCCTATGCTAACTTTCACTGGATCTGTAAGGTACGTTTTAATCTGCTTGTTGGAAACACCAACTACTTGGATCGTTTCATCCGAGAGAGGAAGATTCTTAAAATCAGCTGATCTAACAGTTGATCGAGTAGCACCAGTATCAACTAGGAAAGTAATATTTTCATTATTAACTTTTCCATCTACAAATGGGCCTCTCTGGTCTACTTCTAGAGTTGCGCCAAGTACGCACTCTTCTTCCTCCCTTCGGCACCGTCAATAACCCTCTTCTTAATTACTCTCATCGCGTTGCAGCCAATACTGCAAAGCAGCGCTAGCGCGCAACGGCTTATTTACCTGTTCTCCGTTGTAGAATCCCATTTCATTACGATACTTCTGGGAATTTTTGCTCTGTGGAAAAGGCGGTTTTGGCACCTGATTCTGTTGGGTAACAACCTGCTGCTGTCGCTGCGGTTGACCACTCACCTCATTCTGCACCTGTGGATTCAATGATGCATTTTCATCGTTAGTACTTGGGGGAAATTTACACTTGGATTTCCAATGCCCTATCCTACCGCAATTATGACACGGAAATTTCTTCTTAGGTCCTCTATATTTCCTTTACCTTTCCCAGGACTAAATTTTTGTCTTGATCCTGTATTATTCCCTTGTTCGGCTAATTGAGCTTCCTGTCTCTCCGCTACCTTTACTTGTGCCCACATAGACTTTTCTTTCAATTTTCGCTGTTTTGCTTCAATCTCATCACTGAAAATATTTAGCATGTCTCAATACTTCATCTATTTTTTATTTTGCCAATATACAGTATGTAGTTTTATCATCTCACTAATTTCTGGACGTAGACCATATACAAATCTGAATACAAAATGACTTAAATCCTTTTCACTCAGATTTTCATCTCCACTAAACAGTTTAAAGGCCAAGATCAGTCTTTCATAATATGCATGTACTGACTCTTTGCTTTCCTGATGTGTTCTGTCAATTTTCACCCTATCCCTTGCTCACTTTGCCACTGGATTCAAGCAAGCCTGGCTGAAGACGGCTGAAATGCCAGAAACCGGTCCTAGGAAGCTTATTTCCGGTCCAGAGAAGACATGGCTTGGCAGTTCGGGCTGGAGTGTTCCCATGAGGCACAGGGTCAGACTGATTTGCATATGGCCATGTCTGAACTGGGGTGGCAGAGTGGGCTAAAGAACGGTGATGGATTAAACCCAGATCAGTTGACTGGGGGTGAGTGCTTGCAATGTTCAACACTCCGTCCATCATTTCCTTTGGTTTTTGCTTTGTTTGCCATAAGTTGGCAGGGTGTGCTCAGACGTGAGTCCCTTGCTCACTTTGCCACTGGATTCAAGCAAGCCTGGTTGAAGACGGCTGAAATGCCAGAAACCGGTCCTAGGAAGCTTGTTTCCGGTCCCGAGAAGACATGGCTTGGCAGTTCGGGCTGGTCTGTTCTCATGAGGCACAGGGTCAGACTGATTTGCATATGGCCATGTCTGAACTGGGGTGGCAGAGTGGGCTAAAGAGCGGTGATGGTTTAAACCCAGATCAGTTGACTGGGGGTGAGTGCTTGCAATGTTCAACACTCCGTCCATCATTTCCTTTGGTTTTTGCTTTGTTCGCCATAAGTTGGCAGGGTATGCTCAGACGTGAGTCCCTTGCTCACTTTGCCACTGGATTCAAGCAAGCCTGGCTGAAGACGGTTGAAATGCCAGAAACCGGTCCTAGGATGCTTGTTTCCGGTCCAGAGAAGACATGGCTTGGCAGTTCGGGATGGACTGTTCCCATGAGGCACAGGGTCAGACTGATTTGAATATGGCCATGTCTGAACTGGGGTGGCAGAGTGGGCTAAAGAACGGTGATGGATTAAACCCAGATCAGTTGACTGGGGGTGAGTACTTGCAATGTTCAACACTCCGTCCATCATTTCCTTTGGTTTTTGCTTTGTTCGCCATAAGTTGGCAGGGTATGCTCAGATGTGAGTCCCTTGCTCACTTTGCCACTGGATTCAAGCAAGCCTGGCTGAAGACGGCTGAAATGCCAGAAACCGGTCCTAGGAAGCTTGTTTCCGGTCCAGAAAAGACATGGCTTGGCAGTTCGGGCTGGACTGTTCCCATGAGGCACAGGGTCAGACTGATTTGCATATGGCCATGTCTGAACTGGGGTGGCAGAGTGGGCTAAAGAACGGTGATGGATTAAACCCAGATCAGTTGACTGGGGGTGAGTGCTTGCAATGTTCAACACTCCGTCCATCATTTCCTTTGGTTTTTGCTTTGTTCGCCCTAAGTTGGCAGGGTATGCTCAGACGTGAGTCCCTTGCTCACTTTGCCACTGGATTCAAGCAAGCCTGGCTGAAGACGGCTGAAATGCCAGAAACCGGTCCTAGGAAGCTTGTTTCCGGTCTAGAGAAGACATGGCTTGGCAGTTCGGGCTGGACTGTTCCCATGAGGCACAGGGTCAGACTGATTTGCATATGGCCATGTCTGAACTGGGGTGGCAGAGTGGGCTAAAGAACGGTGATGGATTAAACCCAGATCAGTTGACTGGGGGTGAGTGCTTGCAATGTTCAACACTCCGTCCATCATTTCCTTTGGTTTTTGCTTTGTTTGCCATAAGTTGGCAGGGTATGCTCAGACGTGAGTCCCTTGCTCACTTTGCCACTGGATTCAAGCAAGCCTGGCTGAAGCGGGCTGAAATGCCAAAAACTGGTTCTAGGAAGCTTAATTCCGGTCCAGAGAAGACATGGCTTGGCAGTTCGGGCTGGACTGTTCCCATGAGGCACAGGGTCAGACTGATTTGCATATGGCCATGTCTGAACTGGGGTGGCAGAGTGGGCTAAAGAACGGTGATGGATTAAACCCAGATCAGTTGACTGGGGGTGAGTGCTTGCAATGTTCAAAACTCTGTCCATCATTTCCTTTGGTTTTTGCTTTGTTCGCCATAAGTTGGCAGGGTATGCTCAGACGTGAGTCCCTTGCTCACTTTGCCACTGGATTCAAGCAAGCCTGGCTGAAGACGGCTGAAATGCCAGAAACCGGTCCTAGGAAGCTTGTTTCCGGTCCAGAGAAGACAAGGCTTGGCAGTTAGGGTTGGACTGTTCCCATGAGGCACAGGGTCAGACTGAATTGCATATGGCCATGTCTGAACTGGGGTGGCAGAGTGGGCTAAAGAACGGTGATGGATTAAACCCAGATCAGTTGACTGGGGGTAAGTGCTTGCAATGTTCAACACTCCGTCCATCATTTCCTTTGGCTTTTGTTTTGTTTGCCATAAGTTGGCAGGGTATGCTCAGACGTGAGTCCCTTGCTCACTTTGCCACTGGATTCAAGCAAGCCTGGCTGAAGACAGCTGAAATGCCAGAAACCGGTCCTAGGAAGCTTGTTTCCGGTCCAGAGAAGACATGGCTTGGCAGTTCAAGCTGGACTGTTCCCATGAGGCACAGGGTCAGACTGATTTGGATATGGCCATGTCTGAACTGGGGTGGCAGAGTGGGCTAAAGAACGGTGATGGATTAAACCCAGATCAGTTGACTGGGGGTGAGTGCTTGCAATGTTCAAAACTCCGTCCATCATTTCCTTTGGTTTTTGCTTTGTTCGCCATAAGTTGGCAGGGTATGCTCAGACGTGAGTCCCTTGCTCACTTTGCCACTGGATTCAAGCAAGCCTGACTGAAGACGGCTGAAATGCCAGAAACCGGTCCTTGGAAGCTTGTTTCCGCTTCAGAGAAGACATGGCTTGGCAGTTCGGGCTGGACTGTTCCCACGAGGCACAGGGTCAGACTGATTTGCATATGGCCATGTCTGAACTGGGGTGGCAGAGTGGGCTAAAGAACGGTGATGGATTAAACCCAGATTAGTTGACTGGGGCTGAGTGCTTGCAATGTTCAACACTCCGTCCATCATTTCCTTTGGTTTTTGCTTTGTTCGCCATAAGTTGGCAGGGTATGCTCAGACGTGAGTCCCTTGCTCACTTTGCCACTGGATTCAAACAAGCCTGGCTGAAGACGGCTGAAATGCCAGAAACCGGTCCTAGGAAGCTTGTTTCCGGTCTAGAGAAGACATGGCTTGGCAGTTCGGGCTGGACTGTTCCCATGAGGCACAGGGTCAGACTGATTTGCATATGGCCATGTCTGAACTGGGGTGGATTAAACCCAGATAAGTTGACTGGGGGTGAGTGCTTGCAATGTTCAACACTCCGTCCATCATTTCCTTTGGTTTTTGCTTTGTTCGCCATAAGTTGGCAGAGAAGGCTCAGACGTGAGTCCCTTGCTCACTTTGCCACTGGATTCAAGCAAGCCTGGCTGAAGACGGCTGAAATGCCAGAAACCGGTCCTAGGAAGCTTATTTCCGGTCCAGAGAAGACATGGCTTTGCAGTTCGGGCTGGACTGTTCCCATGAGGCACAGGGTCAGACTGATTTGCATATGGCCATGTCTGAACTGGGGTGGCAGAGTGGGCTAAAGAACGGTGATGGATTAAACCCAGATCAGTTGACTGGGGGTGAGTGCTTGCAATGTTCAACACTCCGTCCATCATTTCCTTTGGTTTTTGCTTTGTTTGCCATAAGTTGGCAGTGTATGCTCAGACGTGAGTCCCTTGCTCACTTTGCCACTGGATTCAAGCAAGCCTGGCTGAAGCGGGCTGAAATGCCAAAAACTGGTTCTAGGAAGCTTGTTTCCGGTCCAGAGAAGACATGGCTTGGCAGTTCAGGCTGGACTGTTCCCATGAGGCACAGGGTCAGACTGATTTGCATATGGCCATGTCTGAACTGGGGTGGCAGAGTGGGCTAAAGAACGGTGATGGATTAAACCCAGATCAGTTGACTGGGGGTGAGTGCTTGCAATGTTCAACACTCTGTCCATCATTTCCTTTGGTTTTTGCTTTGTTCGCCATAAGTTGGCAGGGTATGCTCAGACGTGAGTCCCTTGCTAAATTTGCCACTGGATTCAAGCAAGCCTGGCTGAAGACGGCTGAAATGCCAGAAACCGGTCCTAGGAAGCCTGTTTCCGGTCCAGAGAAGGCAAGGCTTGGCAGTTCAAGCTGGACTGTTCCCATGAGGCACAGGGTCAGACTGATTTGGATATGGCCATGTCTGAACTGGGGTGGCAGAGTGGGCTAAAGAACGGTGATGGGTTAAACCCAGATCTGTTGACTGGGGGTGAGTGCTTGCAATGTTCAAAACTCCGTCCATCATTTCCTTTGGTTTTTGCTTTGTTCGCCATAAGTTGGCAGGGTATGCTCAGACGTGAGTCCCTTGCTCACTTTGCCACTGGATTCAAGCAAGCCTGACTGAAGACGGCTGAAATGCCAGAAACCGGTCCTTGGAAGCTTGTTTCCGCTCCAGAGAAGACATGGCTTGGCAGTTCGGGCTGGACTGTTCCCACGAGGCACAGGGTCAGACTGATTTGCATATGGCCATGTCTGAACTGGGGTGGCAGAGTGGGCTAAAGAACGGTGATGGATTAAACCCAGATTAGTTGACTGGGGCTGAGTGCTTGCAATGTTCAACACTCCGTCCATCATTTCCTTTGGTTTTTGCTTTGTTCGCCATAAGTTGGCAGGGTATGCTCAGACGTGAGTCCCTTGCTCACTTTGCCACTGGATTCAAGCAAGCCTGGCTGAAGATGGCTGAAATGCCAGAAACCAGTCCTAGGAAGCTTGTTTCTGGTCCAGAGAAGACATGGCTTGGCAGTTCGGGCTGGACTGTTCCCATGAGGCACAGGGTCAGACTGATTTGCATATGGCCATGTCTGAACTGGGGTGGCAGAGTGGGCTAAAGAACGATGATGGATTAAACCCAGATCAGTTGACTGGGGGTGAGTGCTTGCAATGTTCAACACTCCGTCCATCATTTCCTTTGGTTTTTGCTTTGTTTGCCATAAGTTGGCAGGGTATGCTCAGACCTGAGTCCCTTGCTCACTTTGCCACTGGATTCAAGCAAGCCTGGCTGAAGACGGCTGAAATGCCAGAAACCGGTCCTAGGAAGCTTGTTTCCGCTCCAGAGAAGACATGGCTTGGCAGTTCGGGCTGGACTGTTCCCACGAGGCACAGGGTCAGACTGATTTGCATATGGCCATGTCTGAACTGGGGTGGCAGAGTGGGCTAAAGAACGGTGATGGAGTAAACCCAGATCAGTTGACTGGGGGTGAGTGCTTGCAATGTTCAACACTCCGTCCATCATTTCCTTTGGTTTTTGCTTTGTTCAACATAAGTTGGCAGGGTATGCTCAGATGTGAGTCCCTTGCTCACTTTGCCACTGGATTCAAGCAAGCCTGGCTGAAGACAGCTGAAATGCCAGAAACCGGTCCTAGGAAGCTTGTTTCCGGTCCAGAGAAGACATGGCTTTGCAGTTCGGGCTGGACTGTTCCCATGAGGCACAGGGTCAGACTGATTTGCATATGGCCATGTCTGAACTGGGGTGGCAGAGTGGGCTAAAGAACGGTGATGGATTAAACCCAGATCAGTTGACTGGGGGTGAGTACTTGCAATGTTCAACACTCCGTCCATCATTTCCTTTGGCTTTTGCTTTGTTCGCCATAAGTTGGCAGGGTATGCTCAGACGTGAGTCCCTTGCTCACTTTGCCACTGGATTCAAGCAAGCCTGGCTGAAGACGGCTGAAATGCCAGAAACCGGTCCTAGGAAGCTTGTTTCCGGTCCAGAGAAGACATGGCTTGGCAGTTCGGGCTGGACTGTTCCCATGAGGCACAGGGTCAGATTGATTTGCATATGGCCATGTCTGAACTGGGGTGGCAGAGTGGGCTAAAGAACGGTGATGGTTTAAACCCAGATAAGTTGACTGGGGGTGAGTGCTTGCAATGTTCAACACTCCGTCCATCATTTCCTTTGGTTTTTGCTTTGTTCGCCATAAGTTGGCAGAGAAGGCTCAGACGTGAGTCCCTTGCTCACTTTGCCACTGGATTCAAGCAAGCCTGGCTGAAGACGGCTGAAATGCCAGAAACCGGTCCTAGGAAGCTTATTTCCGGTCCAGAGAAGACATGGCTTTGCAGTTCGGGCTGGACTGTTCCCATGAGGCACAGGGTCAGACTGATTTGCATATGGCCATGTCTGAACTGGGGTGGCAGAGTGGGCTAAAGAACGGTGATGGATTAAACCCAGATCAGTTGACTGGGGGTGAGTGCTTGCAATGTTCAACACTCCGTCCATCATTTCCTTTGGTTTTTGCTTTGTTTGCCATAAGTTGGCAGGGTGTGCTCAGACGTGAGTCCCTTGCTCACTTTGCCACTGGATTCAAGCAAGCCTGGTTGAAGACGGCTGAAATGCCAGAAACCGGTCCTAGGAAGCTTGTTTCCGGTCCCGAGAAGACATGGCTTGGCAGTTCGGGCTGGTCTGTTCTCATGAGGCACAGGGTCAGACTGATTTGCATATGGCCATGTCTGAACTGGGGTGGCAGAGTGGGCTAAAGAGCGGTGATGGTTTAAACCCAGATCAGTTGACTGGGGGTGAGTGCTTGCAATGTTCAACACTCCGTCCATCATTTCCTTTGGTTTTTGCTTTGTTCGCCATAAGTTGGCAGGGTATGCTCAGACGTGAGTCCCTTGCTCACTTTGCCACTGGATTCAAGCAAGCCTGGCTGAAGACGGTTGAAATGCCAGAAACCGGTCCTAGGATGCTTGTTTCCGGTCCAGAGAAGACATGGCTTGGCAGTTCGGGATGGACTGTTCCCATGAGGCACAGGGTCAGACTGATTTGAATATGGCCATGTCTGAACTGGGGTGGCAGAGTGGGCTAAAGAACGGTGATGGATTAAACCCAGATCAGTTGACTGGGGGTGAGTACTTGCAATGTTCAACACTCCGTCCATCATTTCCTTTGGTTTTTGCTTTGTTCGCCATAAGTTGGCAGGGTATGCTCAGATGTGAGTCCCTTGCTCACTTTGCCACTGGATTCAAGCAAGCCTGGCTGAAGACGGCTGAAATGCCAGAAACCGGTCCTAGGAAGCTTGTTTCCGGTCCAGAAAAGACATGGCTTGGCAGTTCGGGCTGGACTGTTCCCATGAGGCACAGGGTCAGACTGATTTGCATATGGCCATGTCTGAACTGGGGTGGCAGAGTGGGCTAAAGAACGGTGATGGATTAAACCCAGATCAGTTGACTGGGGGTGAGTGCTTGCAATGTTCAACACTCCGTCCATCATTTCCTTTGGTTTTTGCTTTGTTCGCCCTAAGTTGGCAGGGTATGCTCAGACGTGAGTCCCTTGCTCACTTTGCCACTGGATTCAAGCAAGCCTGGCTGAAGACGGCTGAAATGCCAGAAACCGGTCCTAGGAAGCTTGTTTCCGGTCTAGAGAAGACATGGCTTGGCAGTTCGGGCTGGACTGTTCCCATGAGGCACAGGGTCAGACTGATTTGCATATGGCCATGTCTGAACTGGGGTGGCAGAGTGGGCTAAAGAACGGTGATGGATTAAACCCAGATCAGTTGACTGGGGGTGAGTGCTTGCAATGTTCAACACTCCGTCCATCATTTCCTTTGGTTTTTGCTTTGTTTGCCATAAGTTGGCAGGGTATGCTCAGACGTGAGTCCCTTGCTCACTTTGCCACTGGATTCAAGCAAGCCTGGCTGAAGCGGGCTGAAATGCCAAAAACTGGTTCTAGGAAGCTTAATTCCGGTCCAGAGAAGACATGGCTTGGCAGTTCGGGCTGGACTGTTCCCATGAGGCACAGGGTCA
Source organism: Triturus cristatus (assembly GCF_964204655.1). Classification (NCBI taxonomy): domain Eukaryota; kingdom Metazoa; phylum Chordata; class Amphibia; order Caudata; family Salamandridae; genus Triturus; species Triturus cristatus. The sequence goes on from NC_140585.1 coordinate 1,078,722,041, forward strand.
GACTGATTTGCATATGGCCATGTCTGAACTGGGGTGGCAGAGTGGGCTAAAGAGCGGTGATGGATTAAACCCAGATCAGTTGACTGTGGGTGAGTGCTTGCAATGTTCAAAACTCTGTCCATCATTTCCTTTGGTTTTTGCTTTGTTCGCCATAAGTTGGCAGGGTATGCTCAGACGTGAGTCCCTTGCTCACTTTGCCACTGGATTCAAGCAAGCCTGGCTGAAGACGGCTGAAATGCCAGAAACCGGTCCTAGGAAGCTTGTTTCCGGTCCAGAGAAGACAAGGCTTGGCAGTTAGGGTTGGACTGTTCCCATGAGGCACAGGGTCAGACTGAATTGCATATGGCCATGTCTGAACTGGGGTGGCAGAGTGGGCTAAAGAACGGTGATGGATTAAACCCAGATCAGTTGACTGGGGGTAAGTGCTTGCAATGTTCAACACTCCGTCCATCATTTCCTTTGGCTTTTGTTTTGTTTGCCATAAGTTGGCAGGGTATGCTCAGACGTGAGTCCCTTGCTCACTTTGCCACTGGATTCAAGCAAGCCTGGCTGAAGACAGCTGAAATGCCAGAAACCGGTCCTAGGAAGCTTGTTTCCGGTCCAGAGAAGACATGGCTTGGCAGTTCAAGCTGGACTGTTCCCATGAGGCACAGGGTCAGACTGATTTGGATATGGCCATGTCTGAACTGGGGTGGCAGAGTGGGCTAAAGAACGGTGATGGATTAAACCCAGATCAGTTGACTGGGGGTGAGTGCTTGCAATGTTCAAAACTCCGTCCATCATTTCCTTTGGTTTTTGCTTTGTTCGCCATAAGTTGGCAGGGTATGCTCAGACGTGAGTCCCTTGCTCACTTTGCCACTGGATTCAAGCAAGCCTGACTGAAGACGGCTGAAATGCCAGAAACCGGTCCTTGGAAGCTTGTTTCCGCTTCAGAGAAGACATGGCTTGGCAGTTCGGGCTGGACTGTTCCCACGAGGCACAGGGTCAGACTGATTTGCATATGGCCATGTCTGAACTGGGGTGGCAGAGTGGGCTAAAGAACGGTGATGGATTAAACCCAGATTAGTTGACTGGGGCTGAGTGCTTGCAATGTTCAACACTCCGTCCATCATTTCCTTTGGTTTTTGCTTTGTTCGCCATAAGTTGGCAGGGTATGCTCAGACGTGAGTCCCTTGCTCACTTTGCCACTGGATTCAAGCAAGCCTGGCTGAAGATGGCTGAAATGCCAGAAACCGGTCCTAGGAAGCTTGTTTCCGGTCCAGAGAAGACATGGCTTGGCAGTTCGGGCTGGACTGTTCCCATGAGGCACAGGGTCAGACTGATTTGCATATGGCCATGTCTGAACTGGGGTGGCAGAGTGGGCTAAAGAACGGTGATGGATTAAACCCAGATCAGTTGACTGGGGGTGAGTGCTTGCAATGTTCAATACTCCGTCCATCATTTCCTTTGGTTTTTGCTTTGTTCGCCATAAGTTGGCAGGGTATGCTCAGACGTGAGTCCCTTGCTCACTTTGCCACTGGATTCAAACAAGCCTGGCTGAAGACGGCTGAAATGCCAGAAACCGGTCCTAGGAAGCTTGTTTCCGGTCTAGAGAAGACATGGCTTGGCAGTTCGGGCTGGACTGTTCCCATGAGGCACAGGGTCAGACTGATTTGCATATGGCCATGTCTGAACTGGGGTGGATTAAACCCAGATAAGTTGACTGGGGGTGAGTGCTTGCAATGTTCAACACTCCGTCCATCATTTCCTTTGGTTTTTGCTTTGTTCGCCATAAGTTGGCAGAGAAGGCTCAGACGTGAGTCCCTTGCTCACTTTGCCACTGGATTCAAGCAAGCCTGGCTGAAGACGGCTGAAATGCCAGAAACCGGTCCTAGGAAGCTTATTTCCGGTCCAGAGAAGACATGGCTTTGCAGTTCGGGCTGGACTGTTCCCATGAGGCACAGGGTCAGACTGATTTGCATATGGCCATGTCTGAACTGGGGTGGCAGAGTGGGCTAAAGAACGGTGATGGATTAAACCCAGATCAGTTGACTGGGGGTGAGTGCTTGCAATGTTCAACACTCCGTCCATCATTTCCTTTGGTTTTTGCTTTGTTTGCCATAAGTTGGCAGTGTATGCTCAGACGTGAGTCCCTTGCTCACTTTGCCACTGGATTCAAGCAAGCCTGGCTGAAGCGGGCTGAAATGCCAAAAACTGGTTCTAGGAAGCTTGTTTCCGGTCCAGAGAAGACATGGCTTGGCAGTTCAGGCTGGACTGTTCCCATGAGGCACAGGGTCAGACTGATTTGCATATGGCCATGTCTGAACTGGGGTGGCAGAGTGGGCTAAAGAACGGTGATGGATTAAACCCAGATCAGTTGACTGGGGGTGAGTGCTTGCAATGTTCAACACTCTGTCCATCATTTCCTTTGGTTTTTGCTTTGTTCGCCATAAGTTGGCAGGGTATGCTCAGACGTGAGTCCCTTGCTAAATTTGCCACTGGATTCAAGCAAGCCTGGCTGAAGACGGCTGAAATGCCAGAAACCGGTCCTAGGAAGCCTGTTTCCGGTCCAGAGAAGGCAAGGCTTGGCAGTTCAAGCTGGACTGTTCCCATGAGGCACAGGGTCAGACTGATTTGGATATGGCCATGTCTGAACTGGGGTGGCAGAGTGGGCTAAAGAACGGTGATGGGTTAAACCCAGATCTGTTGACTGGGGGTGAGTGCTTGCAATGTTCAAAACTCCGTCCATCATTTCCTTTGGTTTTTGCTTTGTTCGCCATAAGTTGGCAGGGTATGCTCAGACGTGAGTCCCTTGCTCACTTTGCCACTGGATTCAAGCAAGCCTGACTGAAGACGGCTGAAATGCCAGAAACCGGTCCTTGGAAGCTTGTTTCCGCTCCAGAGAAGACATGGCTTGGCAGTTCGGGCTGGACTGTTCCCACGAGGCACAGGGTCAGACTGATTTGCATATGGCCATGTCTGAACTGGGGTGGCAGAGTGGGCTAAAGAACGGTGATGGATTAAACCCAGATTAGTTGACTGGGGCTGAGTGCTTGCAATGTTCAACACTCCGTCCATCATTTCCTTTGGTTTTTGCTTTGTTCGCCATAAGTTGGCAGGGTATGCTCAGACGTGAGTCCCTTGCTCACTTTGCCACTGGATTCAAGCAAGCCTGGCTGAAGATGGCTGAAATGCCAGAAACCAGTCCTAGGAAGCTTGTTTCTGGTCCAGAGAAGACATGGCTTGGCAGTTCGGGCTGGACTGTTCCCATGAGGCACAGGGTCAGACTGATTTGCATATGGCCATGTCTGAACTGGGGTGGCAGAGTGGGCTAAAGAACGATGATGGATTAAACCCAGATCAGTTGACTGGGGGTGAGTGCTTGCAATGTTCAACACTCCGTCCATCATTTCCTTTGGTTTTTGCTTTGTTTGCCATAAGTTGGCAGGGTATGCTCAGACCTGAGTCCCTTGCTCACTTTGCCACTGGATTCAAGCAAGCCTGGCTGAAGACGGCTGAAATGCCAGAAACCGGTCCTAGGAAGCTTGTTTCCGCTCCAGAGAAGACATGGCTTGGCAGTTCGGGCTGGACTGTTCCCACGAGGCACAGGGTCAGACTGATTTGCATATGGCCATGTCTGAACTGGGGTGGCAGAGTGGGCTAAAGAACGGTGATGGAGTAAACCCAGATCAGTTGACTGGGGGTGAGTGCTTGCAATGTTCAACACTCCGTCCATCATTTCCTTTGGTTTTTGCTTTGTTCAACATAAGTTGGCAGGGTATGCTCAGATGTGAGTCCCTTGCTCACTTTGCCACTGGATTCAAGCAAGCCTGGCTGAAGACAGCTGAAATGCCAGAAACCGGTCCTAGGAAGCTTGTTTCCGGTCCAGAGAAGACATGGCTTTGCAGTTCGGGCTGGACTGTTCCCATGAGGCACAGGGTCAGACTGATTTGCATATGGCCATGTCTGAACTGGGGTGGCAGAGTGGGCTAAAGAACGGTGATGGATTAAACCCAGATCAGTTGACTGGGGGTGAGTACTTGCAATGTTCAACACTCCGTCCATCATTTCCTTTGGCTTTTGCTTTGTTCGCCATAAGTTGGCAGGGTATGCTCAGACGTGAGTCCCTTGCTCACTTTGCCACTGGATTCAAGCAAGCCTGGCTGAAGACGGCTGAAATGCCAGAAACCGGTCCTAGGAAGCTTGTTTCCGGTCCAGAGAAGACATGGCTTGGCAGTTCGGGCTGGACTGTTCCCATGAGGCACAGGGTCAGATTGATTTGCATATGGCCATGTCTGAACTGGGGTGGCAGAGTGGGCTAAAGAACGGTGATGGTTTAAACCCAGATCAGTTGACTGGGGGTGAGTGCTTGCAATGTTCAACACTCCGGCCATCATTTCCTTTGGTTTTTGCTTTGTTCGCCATAAGTTGGCAGAGAAGGCTCAGACGTGAGTCCCTTGCTCACTTTGCCACTGGATTCAAGCAAGCCTGGCTGAAGACGGCTGAAATGCCAGAAACCGGTCCTAGGAAGCTTATTTCCGGTCCAGAGAAGACATGGCTTTGCAGTTCGGGCTGGACTGTTCCCATGAGGCACAGGGTCAGACTGATTTGCATATGGCCATGTCTGAACTGGGGTGGCAGAGTGGGCTAAAGAACGGTGATGGATTAAACCCAGATCTTTTGACTGGGGGTGAGTGCTTGCAATGTTCAACACTCCGTCCATCAGTTCCTTTGGTTTTTGCTTTGTTCGTCATAAGTTGGCAGGGTATGCTCAGACGTGAGTCCCTTGCTCACTTTGCCACTGGATTCAAGCAAGCCTGGCTGAAGACGGCTGAAATGCCAGAAACCGGTCCTAGGAAGCTTGTTTCCGGTCTAGAGAAGACATGGCTTGGCAGTTCGGGCTGGACTGTTCCCATGAGGCACAGGGTCAGACTGATTTGCATATGGCCATGTCTGAACTGGGGTGGCAGAGTGGGCTAAAGAACGGTGATGGATTAAACCCAGATCAGTTGACTGGGGGTGAGTGCTTGCAATGTTCAACACTCCGTCCATCATTTCCTTTGGTTTTTGCTTTGTTTGCCATAAGTTGGCAGGGTATGCTCAGACGTGAGTCCCTTGCTCACTTTGCCACTGGATTCAAGCAAGCCTGGCTGAAGCGGGCTGAAATGCCAAAAACTGGTTCTAGGAAGCTTGTTTCCGGTCCAGAGAAGACATGGCTTGGCAGTTCGGGCTGGACTGTTCCCATGAGGCACAGGGTCAGACTGATTTGCATATGGCCATGTCTGAACTGGGGTGGCAGAGTGGGCTAAAGAACGGTGATGGATTAAACCCAGATCAGTTGACTGGGGGTGAGTGCTTGCAATGTTCAACACTCCGTCCATCATTTCCTTTGGTTTTTGCTTTGTTTGCCATAAGTTGGCAGGGTATGCTCAGACGTGAGTCCCTTGCTCACTTTGCCACTGGATTCAAGCAAGCCTGGCTGAAGACGGCTGAAATGCCAGAAACCGGTCCTAGGAAGCTTGTTTCCGGTCCAGAGAAGACAAGGCTTGGCAGTTAGGGCTGGACTGTTCCCATGAGGCACAGGGTCAGACTGAATTGCATATGGCCATGTCTGAACTGGGGTGGCAGAGTGGGCTAAAGAACGGTGATGGATTAAACCCAGATCAGTTGACTGGGGGTAAGTGCTTGCAATGTTCAACACTCCGTCCATCATTTCCTTTGGCTTTTGTTTTGTTTGCCATAAGTTGGCAGGGTATGCTCAGACGTGAGTCCCTTGCTCACTTTGCCACTGGATTCAAGCAAGCCTGGCTGAAGACAGCTGAAATGCCAGAAACCGGTCCTAGGAAGCTTGTTTCCGGTCCAGAGAAGACATGGCTTGGCAGTTCAAGCTGGACTGTTCCCATGAGGCACAGGGTCAGACTGATTTGCATATGGCCATGTCTGAACTGGGGTGGCAGAGTGGGCTAAAGAACGGTGATGGATTAAACCCAGATTAGTTGACTGGGGCTGAGTGCTTGCAATGTTCAACACTCCGTCCATCATTTCCTTTGGTTTTTGCTTTGTTCGCCATAAGTTGGCAGGGTATGCTCAGACGTGAGTCACTTGCTCACTTTGCCACTGGATTCAAGCAAGCCTGGCTGAAGACGGCTGAAATGCCAGAAACCGGTCCTAGGAAGCTTGTTTCCGGTCCAGAGAAGACATGGCTTGGCAGTTCGGGCTGGACTGTTCCCATGAGGCACAGGGTCAGACTGATTTGCATATGGCCATGTCTGAACGGTGATGGATTAAACCCAGATTAGTTGACTGGGGCTGAGTGCTTGCAATGTTCAACACTCCGTCCATCATTTCCTTTGGTTTTTGCAATGTCTGAACTGGGGTGGCAGAGTGGGCTAAAGAACGGTGATGGAGTAAACCCAGATCAGTTGACTGGGGGTGAGTGCTTGCAATGTTCAACACTCCGTCCATCATTTCCTTTGGTTTTTGCTTTGTTCAACATAAGTTGGCAGGGTATGCTCAGATGTGAGTCCCTTGCTCACTTTGCCACTGGATTCAAGCAAGCCTGGCTGAAGACAGCTGAAATGCCAGAAACCGTTCCTAGGAAGCTTGTTTGCGGTCCAGAGAAGACATGGCTTTGCAGTTCGGGCTGGACTGTTCCCATGAGGCACAGGGTCAGACTGATTTGCATATGGCCATGTCTGAACTGGGGTGGCAGAGTGGGCTAAAGAACGGTGATGGATTAAACCCAGATCATTTGACTGGGGGTGAGTGCTTGCAATGTTCAACACTCCGTCCATCAGTTCCTTTGGTTTTTGCTTTGTTCGTCATAAGTTGGCAGGGTATGCTCAGACGTGAGTCCCTTGCTCACTTTGCCACTGGATTCAAGCAAGCCTGGCTGAAAACGGCTGGAATGCCAGAAACCGGTCCTAGGAAGCTTGTTTCCGGTCCAGAGAAGACATGGCTTGGCAGTTCGGGCTGGACTGTTCCCCTGAGGCACAGGGTCAGACTGATTTGCATATGGCCATGTCTGAACTGGGGTGGCAGAGTGGGCTAAAGAACGGTGATGGATTAAACCCAGATCAGTTGACTGGGGGTGAGTACTTGCAATGTTCAACACTCCGTCCATCATTTCCTTTGGCTTTTGCTTTGTTCGCCATAAGTTGGCAGGGTATGCTCAGACGTGAGTCCCTTGCTCACCTTGCCACTGGATTCAAGCAAGCCTGGCTGAAGACGGCTGAAATGCCAGAAACCGGTCCTAGGAAGCTTGTTTCCGGTCCAGAGAAGACATGGCTTGGCAGTTCGGGCTGGACTGTTCCCATGAGGCACAGGGTCAGATTGATTTGCATATGGCCATGTCTGAACTGGGGTGGCAGAGTGGGCTAAAGAACGGTGATGGTTTAAACCCAGATCAGTTGACTGGGGGTGAGTGCTTGCAATGTTCAACACTCCGGCCATCATTTCCTTTGGTTTTTGATTTGTTTGCCATAAGTTGGCAGGGTATGCTCAGACGTGAGACCCTTGCTCACTTTGCCACTGGATTCAAGCAAGCCTGGCTGAAGACGGCTGAAATGCCAGAAACCGGTCCTAGGAAGCTTGTTTCCGGTCCAGAGAAAACATGGCTTGGCAGTTCGGGCTGGACTGTTCCCATGAGGCACAGGGTCAGACTGATTTGCATATGGCCGTGTCTGAACTGGGGTGGCAGAGTGGGCTAAAGAACGGTGATGGATTAAACCCATGATCAGTTGACTGGGGGTGAGTGCTTGCAATGTTCAACACTCCGTCCATCATTTCCTTTGGTTTTTGCTTACCCTTCTAACAAGAATTAGCACATAGTTGGAGACCCAATGCTCCTGAGAAATAAAACTAGAGTTTCACAATTAACCCGAATGCCTTCACATTCACGCACTTTCACACGAGAAAATGTAGTACATTCACACAGAATCCTGTCTTTCCCGAGAACAGCGAACAGTCTGTCCTACTACAGAATTATGACATACGTTAACAAAGTAGCACTTCCATCTACTTTATCCTTCTAGCAAGCTCAGAAAACACCTGTTACCTTTCCAGTGATAAGCGTTATCGGAATGCCATTTGGACTCCTGGTACCTAAGACCAAAACTTCACAGGTGACCTTCGCTATCATACACACTTCTCTCACACAGAAGATGTCTCTAATGGCAACACACGACAATGTCGTCGAATCGAACCCAGACATTGCGTCGTGCAACTTCAATCGTCACACTTTTCTCCCTGTGTACCTACAGGGCAACAACAATTCCGTCTTTCCCGAGAGCAGCGCTTACCTGTGCTCTACTATGGAACCGTTACAAACTTCCGACCTCCTACCTCCCAGAAGCCGTACAAACAACATAGAACTCGACGCGTCTGAGTGTTAATACATAAACCAATAACAATCAATAAGCAATAAGCAATAAGCAATTTACAAGCTATATTCACCAAACCAAAACAATAACAACCATCATTCTGCTATCAGAAAAACTGTTGCAGCATGGAATGTCAAATCCTCCCTTCGGCACAGACCAAATATCGCAATAACACATTAACTCAATACATTCATTGGTGGGGCCCATAACACCAACACTCACACTTCATTGATCTGCTTTCCCGGAAGAGATACGTTTCCATACGCTGACATGAATACCTTTAGTAACTTCATACCTCGTGATATTCCCCTCATTTGGCGATGAATCAGTTAATTGGATTGTAATTTGGTGATTCAATTCTTTTATTTATGCTCTTCTCTTAATCTAATTTCTTCAAAAAAATCACTCAACACATTTGTCTATTAATCAAAGCATCATTTATCTAATTAATTGCAAATTTTAGAAAATCATCGACCAAACCGCAGATCATCATATTTACCTAATCTGGCTATTAGTCGTCCTCTAAGTCAGTCAAGTCGTGGAAAAATCTTAAATTCATCCAAGTCAGGCCGCAATTCAGTCTTTCAAAGATTCAGGATAACAGCTGTCCAGCAGTGTCACCGTCCTCTCCATCAGCATAACGTCAGGAAATGAAAGTTCGCTCAAAAAGAACTACTAATTCGCTTTGTCTACCCACTTTTATAATGAAACTAACGTCAAGATGTAACAAAAATCAGTTTTCGACAGTCCTGATTGGTGGATTTGGGGTCATTCGGTAAAGTTCTCACATAGTCCATTAGATTAAGTCATCACACTTGCTGGTTCCGGTTTTAAAGACAGTCCTTTGTTTTGTGGTCCTGGCAACTCTCCCAGTACGACCTTGGTTGGTACATCTTGCCTGGGGTCAGGACGAGGCCATTGTTGCTTGCTGTTGCGCAGGCGCATTTCACCCGAAACCTCATGAAATGGTAGCAGTCACGTTGTGTGTCTCAGTCAGCCATCTTTTCTTAGGCCCAAACGGTCAACTTAAGCAAAACAAACACAAAACGTAATTAAAACATTGAAATGGCTAATAAAATGTTAAACCCTCACTAATTCCCCTATGTGTAAGTAATTATCTAGCATGATAGCAACATTCAAAGCGTTTATATTTACCCAATGAAGTCATCTGGTGCAACTTACAATTACGTCACAAAGCAACATATATCATGCAATATTCTAATTTTCTACCATTAGTGTGCATACATATATAAGTATACAATTAGTTTAGCCATGCAAAAATGCAAATCCCACGTGTAATTCTTTTGTTAATGTAATTGGTGAGTTATCACTTCAAACGGATTAATAATATTACAATTAATAGATTATTCAGATTAATATAAACATGCAGAATGAGGGGGGGTATACAAAATCTTGTACTACCCGCTCCAGCACCACCATGGATGTGTGGTATTTACAATACGGAGCACCATGGCTCAAGGATTGACAGATGCGCCAGAAATTCTGATGCATCTGTTGGTGCAAAAGTCATGCATTGCTGGAGTTGTGTCGCAAGCACAACACAACTCCAGCAATGCATGGGGAGGCCTGCTGCGTCACTCCTCATGCCTTCTCCAAGCAGGCGTAAGGTTTTGACGCAGTGTCGTCCTAGAAGTGATGCACTCAAATCTTGTAGATTTCACTACTTCACTTCTACAAGGCTTTCCTACGCGGGAACGCCCATCCTGCATACATTATACCTGACGCTGGTATAATGTGGCGCAGGGCTTTACAACATGACGCATCTCCCTTGATGCATCACATTGTAATTGGGCCGCAACGTTGCACAATGTTTACGCAGCCACTGCGTCACCAAAAGTGAAGCAATGGCAGAGTTAAAGTGATGCAAGGGGCTTGCAAATCTGCCCCTTAGACTTTTCACTGGCATTGTTACAGTTCCTAATCTATTTTCCTTTAACATTTACGAGAGTTCCCTTGATTTGTGTTGTTCTTGGCATTGGAACCTCATGTTTGACTTTTTTAATCCTAATACAGGGAAGCTATTCCTGGTGGATGCCTGCGACTGATTAGACTGAACTGCACTTGTGACCACTCACAGACAATCCCCAGAGTGATTTATCTCCATTTGTTTGACGTAGCTCCTGTAGATACAGATTATCAGCAGAGGTGCATTTTGGCTAATTTACTTGAGACGGTTGGCATAGTGACTGGAGTGGTGAATTACCATGAACATACACTCACATTGTACTATAAGGATAATTTACTCATTGTTTAACATGTCTCATTCAGATCCCTTAGTACCACTGCTACCTGCTTCTCCAGCCCTGGGGAAAGGCTGTTTAATGTCCAGTCTCTTATACTGGTGAGCAGTGGTTCTTTAATAAGATAGGAAGCTCCAGTTTTAAATCTAACTCTGAGGGTACATTTGTCTCCAGCTGCCAGAACAAGACAGGAGATCCGTAAAACATGTTCTAAAAAAGGCAAATAATAAATGAAATCATAAAGGTGATGTGTAATGGGAAATTGGGTGTCTCACTGTTGCAGAATATTGCATTTCAGAAGGGTCCTGGATGTGTTTAATTAAAGTTCTCCACTGTGTGCTGTTTGGATGGGTGATTTCAGGGTGTGTCTTGCATTTGGTTGGTTTCTACTAGGCCTGGGTAAAATTCAAATTATGCCAGTATAAATGACGCAATTTTGGAAATTTCACATTATGAAAGTTACATGAGATTTCCAAAATTACTCCATCATGCCACTTTGTGCGAATATGTGTCGTTCGTGGTAAAAATGTATTGCCAATGCACAGAATAAAAAGAACTTGAACAGCTGTTGTTCGCAGTGCATTTGTTTAAATGTGAGGACCTTTGGCGAGTCAAGATCCTGCACTTTTGACACTGGTTTCCAGATTATTTAAAGTGAGCAATTCAACTTCAGCCAAGGTATGTTTATGGGCAAGACCCATAGTCGTATAATATTTATTGTTTAGAGTTGTTCAAATTTGACACGTAATAGATATTATCTATGTAGACCTGTCTCTAAGCTGACAAACATGATCACCCTGCAATAATTCTCCAGCCCCCACACAATCTCCAAGCTTTCTAGATAACGGTTCATGTACACATTTATGTTGGCTAAACAATACACATTCCTAATGCACAACAATATAATTTGCATGAATACTCTTCAACTGCCCCTCATTTAAAAGATGACCAGCCTTTAGCCTCCTAAGAAGGAGGGACGTAAATGGGTTCACCAGTTCTGGAATGCTTCCTCACACTCCCAAAAATAATTTTATCTGCATTGATTTCAATTGGCTCACCCATCATAACCATCCAATCTCACCCTCCATGCAGACTTAATGGGTTGAGATGTATCTATATAATTATTATATAAAAAGGATAGAAATCTTAAAGGGGATTGGCCACAATATCTTCACCCCCACTGTTTTATTTTTTAAATATATCCCCCCGTTAGACCTGTCCTCCTTAGGATGGTCTTCCCCAAACATTTTGCTTTTGCCTGCACGTTTTGATAAATCTTTTTGTCTGCCTTAGGACTCTGAGTACTTTACCACTGCTGATAAGGGCTAAAGTGCAGGTGCTCCTTCCCTAAACATGTGTGCAATTGGTGTATACATGATAGGCAGATTTAATTTACCTGTAAGTCCCTCGTAAAGTGGTATACCATATATACAGAGCCTGTAAGTTAAATGCTTCCAGTGGGCTTGCGGCACTTATTGTGCTACCCACAGAAGTAGCCTTTTGTACCTGTCTCAGGCCTGCCACCACAGTGCCTGTGTGTGCAGTTTACTGCCACATTGACTTGGCATTTAAAACTCTTTGCCAATCCTAAAACTCCCCTTTTCTTACACATAAGTAACCCGTAAGGTAGGCCGTAGGTAGCCCTAAGGGCAGTGTGCTGTGTAAGTGAAAAGTAGGACATGTACCTTTATGTTTTGCATATCCTCACTAGGGTGTATACCTTTGCCAAGCAGGAATCTACTTTCTAGCACCCTCTTACTGAGCACACCTATGCTGAACCCAGAAGTAGGAGAGACTAACAGATTTAAACTCCAATTATTTGACACACAGGGTGGTGAAATTTGTAGTTTGAGTTTACTCTGTGCAAGCAATTCAAAATACATGACAAATCCCAAACTTCACCGTTGCTTGGCACTAGAATAGTGAGTGCAATATGTACAGTCAAGTGGTGGAGAGAGGCGTTAGTCTTCTTGGCTTAACGCCTCTCTCCGCCACTTCTGAAATGCAAGGCTGCACCATATTTAAAAGAATGTGGTGCAGCCTTGCGTTTCCCCCTGCGATGGCGCTAGGTTTAGCAACTTAGAGCTAACACAGGCTCCCTTGCACCATGGTGCAAGGGTGTCTGTGTGCAGGGGATGATTGTTTACATACAGGAAGGTGTCCCTTCCTGCACATAAACAATTCTAAAATGGCATTCTGTCACTTTCATGTGTACTGCTTCATGCAGCACACATGAAAGTGACAAAATAGCATTAACGCTTGTTTATGTACAGGAAGGGACACCTTCCTGTACATAAACAAACATTGGCACACATGAAAGTGTCACAATGGCATTAACATTTGTTTATGTACAGGAAGGGACACATTCCTGTACATAAATAAACATAGGCATTTTGCTTTTTCCATGTGTGTTGCACATGGCAGCACACATTGAAAAGCAAAACAGAGGAGAAATAATGCATTTCTCCTCTGTTCACTATCTTAAGACCAGTTTTTACCTGGTCTTAATTTTGGCGCTGCCTCCTATGTACGCCACCTTTGTACTTAGGGGACAGCATCAAAATGAGTGTGTTTTACGGTGGGACACCCACCGCAACACTCACTGCCCACCCCTTTCACGCTAACCCTAGCCTTAGGTATGAGGAAGAGTTAAGCCACATTAACTGGCTTAATAATGCCTTGTACATACGGCGCAGCCCCTATTGCCACCACAACGTCACTATAGGTGATGTTGTGGTTGCAATAGGGGCTTGTACATATGCCCCTGAGTTTTAAGTATTTTCAGGGAAAAATATAATAAACAGAATATTAAACAATGCAATATCATGACGTTAAGCATATACAAATAACTGTGCTATACCTAATCCACATGTATATACCTTGATTTATACATACTCTGGGTACGTAAATGTCACGTTAAGAAGTAAACAGACATGCTATTTTTGTACTCTCTATTCTAACATACGAGTGTTCGTTCACCACAGACATTTTAAATATTCTTTATTATTTTATATTATTTCCATGTTTATCTATTTTATGTAGCCATACAAATATTGTAAAAGATAAAATTAGGTGTAGATGTACAAAGGCAAATTTGTACACAGCTGCTCTTAATACTACTGAGAAAGCACGACAAGGTGACTAAGCCAAAAGCATAAGAAAATGAAAAGAGTTAATTTCTCACCGAGGAACGTTCCAACAAAGCAAAAGAAATGCTACTTTCCCAAAAGTTTGCCCAGTTAAATTTGATAAATGATATTTAATGGTGAATTATGACTTCAAACGAGTTATTCAAGGCTGCAACCCAGGGATAGCGAAGCTGGAATTTAATTAATCAGCAAGCTAAGCTCAGAGCAAAGCTCACTTTCTACCGCCTCGTGAACAAATCTGAGGACACCAAAGGACAGGCATAAATTATATGTCATTGAAAAAAGAAGCATTCAAGAATGTGAAGGTCTCATCCCAGCAAAAAAGCCGAAAAAATTGGATGAAAAAAAACAACCATTCAATACTATCAGAGAAACATTAGTACGACTCATATCGAAGTATAATAAATTACGGAGAATTGGTACATCTAATATTTAATTATTAGGTTTCCTTCATTTGTCTTCAAATACAAGAGTTGTTAAACATGTACAGTTAATGGTGATATTATTCGAGCTACAGAACTACTTTAGGTTATTTAGAATTTAGCATAATACACATCATAGTGTAGGTCAGCATTGTGAGTGATTTTACCGGCTGTGGTGTTCTTTATTTTCAACTGGCCCACTGTTCCCCACAAGTCACTGTGGAAATGCAAGTCGAATTAACCACTCATGTAAAAAATGCATCAACAATGTCTAATTCCAGACATTTAATTTCTATTTGCCACATATGTAGTAGATGACTAGACTAAAGACTGGCACATTCATAAGGCAAGATAAAGCAGCAGACTTAGGATGGCACCAAATTACAGCAAATGACAACAGAAATTGATCTTTTATTTACAATATGGGGAACATTGCTGATGCAAAATGCTATTTTGCATGAACTAATAAAAATGATGGTATTCGTCCTTGCCAAATATACAAACAACTGAATATTTAAAGGCTTACACTTATGATTGTTGTGTGTATATATTATTTCCACTGAAAAAACACTAAGGTTAAAAGGGACGTTATAGTTAGGATAATATGTCAGTGACCACATTAACGTTTTGAACTAAAAAACATAGTAATTTACCAGTTATATGTTTGGCCTTTGGACCCTGAGTACCCCACCAACTGAGACCAAAATAAATATTTTAAGAGGAGGAGGGCATGCAGCCCGACTCCCAAACCTTAATTGTCCCCAGGGACACATTCACCTAGGCCCACTTACAATAAAAAAGGAGGGTGCAGCGTGGGCCCCTCCTCAATCCATAAAAGGCCCCAGTGGCCCCATCTCCTGGGGCCAAATTCAATTAAACAGGGAAGAGGGTCCTCTCCCCAAGCCCTAATTGACCCCGGGAAACCAATGACCTGGGGCCATATATTATAAAAGACGGGAGCGGGCCACGTGGCCCCCCTTCCCTGAGACCTAATAGGCCTCGGGGACTCCATCTCAGGGCAAAACATAATTAAAAAAGGGAAGGGGCCAACCAGATCCCGAGCCCTTTTAGGCTCCAAGGACCCCATTCCCCCGGGGATGTGTGTTTTCTTTTTTTTAAAAGTGGAGTCTGGCCACACAGCCTCCCTCCTCAAGCCTTCATAGCCTCAGAGGACCCCATTCCCCGGGGCCATGCCTTATTTAAGAGGCAAGGGGGTCTGCATAGCCCCCCTTTCCCAGCCTATGATGGACCCAAGGACCCCATCTTTCGGAGACTCCTTTATAGTAGCTGGGTACTCCAGGGCCCACCCAGGGCACCCACCAATCATAACATTTGGGGCCATGTTTTTTGTGATTTGGTGTACATCAGTTCAGCAGTTACCAAAATATTTGTATTTCTGGATGTCTTGGTCCATGACATACCCGCAAGTTTCTGTTCCAATTAAAAAATAGATAGTTTTGATTGGCCCAGGCATTTTTTTTTTTTCCTTGAGCCATCTCACACTATCGGAAATCAGACTACCCTGGGAGCAAGCACTCTGATTTTCTGCCAGCAACAACAACAAAAAAAATTCTGAAAATGTTACAAAGTCATCCTGTACCCTGGTCACCCCCCAACTTTTTGTTGAATTATACCAGTGGTAACTGACTCTGACTGACCCTGGGCTCTGCCTAACCAGGCCCAGGGCCAGTGCTATGCTGAAAGAGACACATTAGAATACAGTTAAAACACCTACATTCACTAGGGTGCACAATGGTATGGTGGGGTACCCCTGTGATTGGCATGACCTACCCTAGAAGCCCCTAGTATATATTTGGGCAGGGGGATTGAGACTACCTAGAAGTCCCTAGTACCCTAGAGCATGGCAGTATAAAGGCCAGCAGCTCTTTTTGCACTTGCATGTGTGCGCTCCTGAAGCCTGAGGTCAGGACTGCTTTTAAAAAGTAAATTGTGCTCAATTTCAACTTTGGGGTTTGGGGCACTTAAAAATGGATAACCTACAATGTTTTGGCATATTAGGAACCCCCAGGGTCTCCCCTGGGTGTCCCAGGTGTGGGGGGTCAGATATTTATAAGGTACACCCTTATAACAATGAGTTTTATATACACTGGGTTAAGTGAAATTTCATATTTCACTCCCCACGTTATGGTAAAGTGCTGCTCAAATTCAACTTTGATGCTAGGAGCACTGTGGAGGGAGGATGTGCAATATTTCTACAGATTCAGAACCCCCAAAGTCTCCCCCTTAGTTGCACATGGGGTGGGGGTCCTGTAGAAATCAGTGAAGGACTTATAAAATATGTTTTTGTAAGCCCTAGTGCTGGAAAAATGGCCCAAGTCATTTCCCCATTGCAAATCCCAGACCACATAGGTTAACATGACAAGAGGTTAGTAACTAATAACTCTTGATAGGAAAAGGCTGGAAATACCATTCAAATACTTCCCAGAATGGTATTAATAAATCCAACAATACCATATTGTTGAATTTCTCCTAAAATGCACAGACAAGAAGTTATAAGACTTTCTTGTTTGTAGATCCAAATTCAGCTTTCCAGTGGTCTGTCCTGATTGGTCAGAGTTAAGTGGATTAGCCTGGCTGCTTTTTAGAGGTGATAAAGAGCCCCTGGGGTTAACCAGCTCTGCTGGGAGGGCAGTGTGCTGCTAGCCAGGAATGCCAGAGCAGGGGGAGGAGTCATCAACCATGTTCTTCAAAGAAGGGGGATGGCCTTAGTGTCAGTTTCCACTTCACACTTTTGACCCCAACCAGACCTAGGATTAGGGAAGGTATGTGCAGATGGTAGGAGAGTCTATGGAAATAAGCCATCCTAGGGGGTGTGTTTAGCCAGCTCTTGACTGCTGGAAAATCAGCCATTATGACTTTGGAAGAATTGGTGCACTCTGGGACAAAATAATGCCACACTCTACAGGATGTGGTCATATCTTTGGGGAGTTAGCCTGCTCCGATTGGTCAGGATTGACCTCCTGCTCGCCCCAAAGAACTTGGAATACATATCTGAGGGGGGCAGAGTCCCTCAGATCTGCTACTTGAAAATTACTGAAGCATGACATTGCCAAGCTGAGAAGATTGCTATGCAAAGATATCTTAGGCCTGACCTCTGAAGACTGCACCAGGTCGCCTGCCTTCAACCGCGAGCCGGCCAAGCCATCCAGGTTCAGCCCGCGACACTGGGGGCACATTTGAAGGGATGCAAACAGATGGCAAGGCAGTTCTTTTGTATCCACTGTCTGGTTGTTGATGAACACTGTTTTGTTCTACAAGATTTCTGTCCCTGTTTTTTAGGGGTACAGTGGCAGCTTCAAACTAGATGTTGCTCTTAGATGTTGAAAGACAACAGGATTAGATTTTCATCATTTTTAAAATGGCCAAAGTGGGTAGGGTTGACCCTGGGAACTTTATATCCCATTGCTCAGCCGGAAGGGAACTGGAAGGGAACTGAAAACAGCCCTGTCAAACAGTTTGGCTGTGGGAATGCTAGTTGGAAGCACCACTCCCCTCTTACCACTGCCACTTTTGTTACAGGGGGCTGATATTGCAAAACCAGGCCGGTACGAAAAACGGCCATCCTTCCCTGGTTAGGGAATGCCCAGAAGTCAATCCCACCCACTAGTTTATGCCAGGCATACCCAGGCACCCACTTGAGAACCCTTTCTGGACCTTAGTAAGAAGATAATAGTATTGGACCTGGTAGGGAGGAGCCCTGAAGGACGAAAGAAGTGGACTTCAAGGATCATAAGACTGACATCCTGTTCAAGCTACAAGGATACAACATGCTTCAGGAGGCCTTCCTGCAACTGCCCAGCTGACTATTGGGAACTGAACCTGGACTGGGCCCTGCAGTCGGACTCTGCCTGACACGCTGTAAGCTTCTAAGTGCCTCTCACTGAAGTTAAGGGGGCTTTGGTAGTGTAATCCGGTGGCAGGTGTGGACTTAAATGACTAAGTCAGAAAGTAAAATATTTGGCAAGGATAAATTGGGTAGGTGTATCTGACTCTCTCCATCGCGATCAGCCTTAATCCTTAGATCCTGGTCTACTGTGACCATTGGCACTTTGTGTGCTTCTCACGCTATTTATAATTAACAGTTATATCTTCCGTTCCTCTCATTGAAATTTTGTCTGTGTGGTGTCATTTTGTTTATTACATTTTACTCTATTTTTCTCATTCTGTTTGGAGTTTTTGTTGTAATTGCCTGGCTGCCCTGTGCCATAGCTAGCAGTGGGTTGTGTTCAGATTAATTTAGTTACTTTAGGAATTCAAGGGTTGTGATTATTCTTCAGGTGGATAGTCAATCACTCCAATTAATAATCTAATTTCCTAAAAGTTCTTTCTTGCAGGCTTTAGAAAGTATGAGCAGCCTAATACTGTGAGCCAAGGGCACTCTGCATGTGTAGATCTGAGTTCAATATGGTTCTGTGTAATCCTGGTGGTACATTTTGCCTGCTGTTCAGGTGGCTTGACCATAGGTTATTGGTGTTCATCAATGTCATTAGTCCTGTTTTAGTGTATACTTCCCTTCCCCTCTCTTTTTTGATAGTATCAAGTTGTCAGCTCCTTTCTGAAAGCACATAGGCACTTTAGAGCGGGTGACACAGCAGTGCCTAATTTGATCTAGTGGTTTCCAGTGCTCAGCAGCAGCAGCACCTAATTGCCATCAATGGCCCCTTTGATAGTCTGCCACATGGTGGCACTGTTTGTCTAGAGATGAAAAACACCACGTGTTTATTGATTTAATATACATTAAAAATGAAAACACCTGCCACTCAAGCCATTCCTATAGATTGTGGAGCCAGGAATAGTCTGAATTGTCACGTTTGTAGGGTGTGATGGTTAGTAGTTGTGTTGGTTCTGTCACAGGCGGTGCTGACAGAGGTGGTGGGTGGTACAAGCTGCAGTGGAATGATGACGAGGGACCTGGCACTTATTTCTTTACAAATTTAGCGCTGTGACAAAGTAAGCCTGAGCCATCAGCATATGTTGCAGCTCTGAATGCAATTTGATCACTTTTGTATAGTGTTTATTTCTTAACATTGTCAAGAAATGTTACTAAAGTACATTTTTGTACGCTTTGCGGTTCCAAAATAATTGACTAGCTTGTATATATATTTATAAGAAATATACAATGCTCTAGCTGAAGTTGCACTTACAATTTTATGAACTACCGCGCTTTATACATGTTCCTTTTTAACTGTTAGATGAGAAAACGTCTAAAGATCTTATTAACAATAAAATCACCGAAGCGAGGTCAGGCATTTAAATATAGATATAAAATGTTAATGCTTTTTGTCCATTGTCCCGCAATGCAAAATTGATGCAGTTCACTCTCACGAGACCATTCTCTGCTTGGTTAAATTCCGTAAGTATTTTTTTACAGATCTCTATGCCGAGGGGTATAATTCTTTAAACTTAAATATCAGATGCTGCACATTGCAGTCTGAAAAATATAGCCAGCAGTTCATAAGTTAAAGTTAGAAGAAGTAAATAAAATGTAATGCTGTTTTTCCTGAGCGAGAGAGAGAGAGAGACATATCCATGCAGGTGACTTTACACTTTATTATTTTGACATAGAAACTTTTTTGTTTGAAGGTTGTCAATGGTTAAGTGGTACCTTGGTAGCATTGTGTTGCAGTCACTGAACAAGCACTCATGTTCTACTTTGAAAGTTGTGAAACGCACGTCAAGTCTGTATATAGGGTGTAAAAAGGAATACATTAGAAGGCTCTCCTTGCCGACGTGAGGACCAGGCACGCTATCTTATGTACTGAAAACTGGTAAAAACGGGGTCCATACCGGTAAATATTGAGATCCACAGACACAACACCCAATATCAATTTATGGCCAAATTGCTGCAATATGAAAACAAGGCTTTTTACTTACCAATATCACACTTTTCCCTTCTTTTCCCTCTCTACTAATAATCTCTGTCCTTAACGGTGGCACAATATATATCAGAATCGCTCAATAGTTATAAGCCAAATTACTATTCCTATTGGTGCCTCATCAACAGGGGTGTTCCCCACCAGAAGCCTTAGATAGGTCACTCGGAGGATCATTAACTACTGTTTCAACTCTACATGGGAAACAGCCATCACATCACATGTGTAACAACGCATTTGATTACAACGTGGTCATTACAACGACCGCGTTGTTACATCGCAGTACCATAACAACACAAGTTGTTACAAAGACTTGCTGTAGGGGTGCTCCAAACTAAGGAATAGTATAATTTACTATTCAAACACCTTCCCTACTGTTGCGCACGCTGGAGTTGGAATTGTGAATTATACTATTCCTAAGTCCAGCGCGCCCCCTACAGCAAGTTTGTGTAACAACTTGCGTTGTAATGATAGTGCGATGTAACAACGTGGTCATTGTAACGACCGCATTGTAATTGCATGCGTTGTAAATGCATGTGATGTAAAGGTGTGTTTTCCCTCTACACACCTCATGAGGAGGGGGAGCAGTTGCAATACCTCTGAGTGACCCCAAAAAACAATGAAGAGCATGGAATAGATTGCAGCCAAGAATACTTTCCAGTGGCTGACATTAATTCAAGGAGTCCACCCATCACTATTTGGTTTTCCTCAGTGCAAAGATTTATGTGCAGCAAGTATGTCCGAACGTGGGTCTACTGCTCTATATACTTGAAGCTGCACCTCAATGATATGGCTCACGTAAGCCAAAACTGGTCTGAGTTGCTTGTTTCCCAATCAGAGTGAACCTAGTTCCTTTCTGAAGTGGCATGTTAGGCAAAAAATGATGGATTGGATTGTTGCCAGAGTAATTACCATTGGCTGAGATTAATTTAAAAAACCATCCATCGCTTTTTTGTTTTCCTTGGGGAAATTATCTTGACCATAATCTCTCGAAATAAGTAGAACTCCAGGCTGATGTTGAAATGTTGGGACTACCTGATTGGGTGCCATAAGGCCATAGCAGCTTGTAAGGGGAATTTGGGGGTACCTGGAGCCAGATGTACGAAGACATTTTGCATTCGCTTCTGGTCTAATTAAAAAAATTGCACCATTTGCAACTGTAAAAAGGCATTTTGATATGTAAGACACCCAAATTGCCCTGCGGTAACACATTACCGAATTTGGGGCTAAATACCTAGGGGCAGATTTATGAGCCCCTTGCGCCACTTTTGCGTCACTTTTCCCATGTTAAAAGTGACGCAAAAGTGGCGCAAGGGGCTCATAAATCTGCCCCCTAATTGGTAGTTTGAATGGACATGTTAATGGCATCCCTTCCAAATGCTGATTCAGAATGAGATCCATTAATGTTTTGCAACCAAAATCCAGTTGCAAAACAGTAATATTTTTCCACCTACACAAATGTAGTGGTTATCCATTCACAAAAGAGAAGGGGTCCCAAAGGGCCCTCTTCCTTTTTGTGAATGAACACTTATTAGGAGTAGACAGTAGTCATATAGACCACTGCCTACTCTTAAAACACTACCTTAAACATTTCATTTGTTTTCTGAATACATTCCATTATTTTAAAGAAAACAGGCAGCGTTTCAAAAAATGCCTTATTTATTTAAAAACAGACATGAGTGTCTGCCGAAGGCGCGCCTAAGGCAAGCCCATCTGTGCCCTTCCGCGCCTGGACCACGCCCAGCGCCAGACCCCCTGGCTCCCGCGAGCAACACAACACCCTATGCCGCTTCAACGCCAAAACCCTCCGCGCACTCAATGCCGGCCGACCCGCCACCTGCTTCCAGGCCACCCCGAAGCTCACCGATGGACCTTTCACCTACCGAAACTGCAGCTGCACCAGCCAGCGCACACCTACACGTCCTGCCCACCCCTACAAAGCAGGCCACAACAATCTCAGATGCATACTACTCAACACCCACTCAGTCCACAAGCATGCCGTCGAACTCTCAGACCTTCTCGATTCATCCTCCCCGGATGTTGCCTTCCTGACGGAGACCTAGATGAATGCCTCCTCGGCGCGCGACATAGCCATAGCCATCCCATCCACAGGAACACCATCAGAATTTTGAACACCTACGCTTCCAGATCCACATCGATCACAACACCACCCTCAGAGGAACCCTTATCTACAGACCCCCAGGACCCCGACCACAGTTCAGCGACTCCAGCGCCGACCTCATCAGCACGCACACCCTCGCCTCCACAGACTACATCCTCCTCAGAGACCTGAACTTCCACCTCGAGAACGCCAACAACAGCAACCTCACCAACCTCGGACTCAAACAGCTCATCACGACACCCACCCACTATGCCGGACACACGCTCGACCCCATCTTCTCCACCAGCAACCACGTCACATTCAGCCACACCACCGAACTCCACTGGACCGACCACCACTGCATCCACTTCTCCTTCGAGAAACACACCGCGCACAACCAACCGCAATGAATCCCACACCGCAACTGGAACAAAATCAACGAAGACCAGCTCCTCACAGCCCTTGCCCGAGACCCCCCCATCCGAGCCCTCTGACACCAACGCAGCGGCCCACAACTTCAGACAATGGATCAATGACTGCACCAACACCCTCGCCCCGATCAGGAAACCTCTAACAGGCGTACCGACATGAGATCCATCGGGTTTAACGCCGACTTCCAGACTTCCAAGCAAACCTTCCAAAGACTCGAGAAGCAGTGAAAGAACTCGCCACCCCCAGGTCCAACTCTAATGACATCCCGCCGTCGCAAGAACTCTGCAACTCCCTGGCCACCTTCTTCCACCGCAGATTGCAGACATCCACTACGGATTCGACACCCAGACACCGCTGGCAGACGCGATACCCCCGACTCAACGCCCACCAAACACACAGACCTCCTGCTCTCCTGGAACAACATCAACGACGAAGACAAAACCAAAATCATGAACACCATCCACTCCGGCTCACCTTCCGACCCATGCCCCGACCACATCTTCAACAAAGCAAGCTCCTTCATCGCACCGCTGATCTGAAAGATCAGAAACATCTTTCTAGACTGCCACCTTCCCGGAGAGCTGGAAACAAGCCGAGATCAGCGCCCTACTCTAGAAACCCCAGGCGGACCCAAATGACCTCAAGAACTTTCATTCCATCTCCCTGCTACCGTTCCTGGCAAAAGTCATTGAGAAAGCCACCAACAGATAACTGACCCACTTCCAAGAGAAGAACAACATCCTGGACTCCTCCCAATCCAGTTCCTGCAGTAATCACAGCACTGAAACCGCCCTCATCGCCGCCACCGAAGACATCAGGACCCTGCTGGAAAACGGCAAAATAGTGGCCCTCATCCTCCTGGACGTCTCGGCCGCCTTCAACACCGTCTGCCACCACACCCTGAGCACACGCCTCCACAATGCAGGGGTCCATGACAAAACCCTGAACTGGATCACCTCCTTCCTCACCGGCAGAACCCAGAGAGTCCACCTTCCCACTTTCCAATCTGAAGCCACCATGATCACCTGCGGTGTAACTCAAGGATCATCCCTCAGCCCGACCCTTTTCAACATCTACATGGCACCACTCGCCAACATCGTCCGAGCGCACCACCTCAACATCATCTCGTATGCCAACGACACCCAGCTGATCCTCTCCCTTACCAAGGACCCGGCCACCGCCAAATCCAACCTCCACGAAGGAATGAAGGCCATCGCCCCCACCCACTATGCCGGCCACACGCTTGACCCCGTTTTCTCCTCCAGCATACACATCTCCTTCAGCCACTCCACCGGACTTCACTGGACTGATCACAGCTGCGTCCACTTCAGCTACAGGAGAAACACGACCCACCACCACCCACAACAGATCCCTCGCCGGAGCTGGAGCAAGATCACCGCCGAGCAGCTCACCACCTCCCTCCACCAGAACCCCCCCGCCAGCACAACGGACCCCAACGAAGCAGCCAGCAACCTCACACAGTGGCTCACCAAATGAGCCGATGACCTCGCACCACTAAGTAACCCTCCCAGCAGGCCCAGAAGCAAGAAAGCCCCCTGGTTCACCAACAAACTCAACGACTCCAAGAAGAACTGCCGCACCCTCGAGAAACCTGGCGCCACGATCAGACCTCAGACAACATGACCGCCCTCAAGCACGCCACCCGCAAGCACCACCAGCTGATCCACACCACCAAGAAGACAGCATTCAAAGAACGACTGGACAACAACGCCCACGACAGCAAGGAACTCTTCAGCATCATCACAGAGCTCTCCAACCCCAGCGCCGGAAACAACAACATCACACCCTCGCAAGACCTCTGCGATTCCCTCGCCTCGTTCTTCCACCGCAAGATCGCCGACATACACAACAGCTTCGGCACACCAACCACGCACCCAACCACCGAAACAACGCTCCCTACCACCACCCTCTGCAACTGGACCCCAGTCAGCACCGAAGACACCACCCGCACGATGAACACCATCCACTCCGGATCACCCACCGACCCCTGCCCCCACCACGTCTTCAATAAGGCCGACTCCATCATCGCACCCCAACTGCGGGACATCATCAACACCTCCTTCCACACCGCCACCTTTCCGGAGAGCTGGAAGCACACCGAGCTCAGCGCCCTCCTGAAGAAACCAACAGCGGACCCCACCGACCTCAAGAACTTTCGCCCCATCTCGCTCCTCCCTTTTCCTGCCAAAGTCATCGAGAAGACTGTCAACAGACAGCTCACCGCCTTCCTCGAGTCCAATGGATCCCTCGACCCCTCGCAGTCCGGCTTCCGAGCCAACCACAGCACCGAGACCGCCCTGATCGCAGCCACCGATGACATCAGATCCCTGCTCGACAATGGGGAAACAGCAGCCCTCATCCTCCTGGACCTCTCAACAGCGTTCAACACTGTCTGCCACCGCACCCTAGTACAGCGCCTCAGCAACATCGAAATCCAAGGGAAAGCACTAGAGTGGATCATCTCGTTCCTCGCCGGAAGAACCCAGAGAGTCTGCCTCCCCCCGTTCAGATCCGAGGCCACCGAAGTCATTTGCGGCGTACCACAAGGATCATCACTCAACCCAACCCTCTTCAACGTCTACATGAGCCCCCTTGCAGCCATCACACGCCAACACAACCTCAACATCATCTCCTACGCCGACGATACCCAGCTGATCCTCTCCCTCACCAACGACCCCACCACTGCCAGAACCAGCCTACACAAAGGGATGAAAGACGTCGCCGAGTGGATGAAGAACAGCCGCCTGAAACTGAACTCAGACAAAACGGAAGTAATCATCCTGGGATCATCACCCTCCGCCTGAGACGACTCTTGGTGGCCCCCCACCCTGGGCACCACTCCCAAGCCAACGGACCACGCACGCAACCTGGGCTTCATCCTGGACTCCTCCCTCTCGATGACCAGACAAGTCAACGCCGTCTCCTCATCGTGCTTCAACACCCTGCGTATTCTCCGTAAGATCTTCCGTTGGATCCCCACCAAGACCAGGAAGACCGTCCCCCAGGCACTCGTCACCAGCCGACTGGACTACGGGAACACCCTCTACTCCGGAACAACAGCCAAACTGCAGAAAAGACTCCAACGCATCCAGAACGCCTCCGCACGACTCGTCCTGGACATCCCCCGACACAGCCACATCTCCGGCCACCTGAGAGACCTGCACTGGCTCCCTGTCAGCAAGAGGATAACGTTCAGGCTCCTCACCCACGCACACAAGGTCCTCCACGACCTGGGCCCCAAGTACCTCAACGACCACCTGACCTTCTACGCGCCCACCCGCCAGGTACGATCGACCAGCCTCGCCCTCGCCGCCGTACCACGCATCCGCAGAGCCACCACCGGAGGAAGATCCTTCTCCTACCTGGCAGCCAAGACTTGGAACTCCCTCCCCATACATCTTCGGTTGACCCAGGACCATCTTTCCTTCAGGAAGCAACTCAAGACCTGGCTGTTCGTGCAGTAACTTACCCCCCAGCGCCTTGAGACCCTTCCGGGTGAGTAGCGTGCTATACAAATGCTTGATTGATTGATGAAGACCAGCCGTCTGAAACTGAACTCTGACAAGACGGAGGTCATCATCCTCGGCTCCACCCCCTCTGCATGGGACGACTCCTCGTGGCCGACCATGCTAGGAGCTGCCCCGACACCCACCAACCACGCACGCAACCTGGGGTTTATCCTGGACTCAACGCTCTCTATGATCCAGCAAGTCAAAGCTGTCTCCTTCCACAGCTTCAACACCCTCCGCGTGCTCCAAAAGATTTACAGATGGATCCCCACCGAAACCAGAAGGACGGTCACCCAAGCCCTTGTCAGCAGCAGGCTGGACTACGGCAATGCAGGAACCACGACCAAACTCCAGACAAACCTCCAACGCATACAAAACGCCTCCGCACGCCTCATCTTCGGAATCTCTCGCCACAGCCATATCACCGCCCACCTGAGAGACCTGTACTGGCTCCCAGTCAACAAGAGGATCACCTTCAAGCTCCTCACCCACGCTCACAAAGCACTCCACAACGCCAGACCTGCATACCTCAACGAACAACTCACCTTCTAAACCCCAAACCGCCAGCTATGCTCCGCTGACCTCGCACTCGCCACTGTCCCACGCATCCGACGAATGACCACCGGCGGCAGATCATTCTCCCTCCTCACCGCCAAGACATGGAGCACCCTCCCCATCCACCTACGACAGACCCAGGACCTGCCGACCTTCAGGAGACTCCTCAAGACCTGGCTGTTCGATCAGTAGCTGCTTCATGCCCCACCCGCTCTAGCGCCTTGAGACCCTCACGGGTGAGTAGCGCGCTCTACAAATGCTTGATTGATTGATCCCAGCAGGCCACAATCCCTCTGATGGCTGCCAATCATAGTGGGTCACAATTTGTGACTTACCTCATTAATATTCATGAGATATATTGAATCACAACCCATTACAATTTGGCATTTTGTGAACCGACCTATTGGTTCACAAGTCAGTTTGCAGAATACCACACAGTTACAAAAATACTGGTCACAATTTACAACCAGTATTTTGCGACCAGTGCTTCTTAGATCCAGCCCCAGGAGCCTAAAATAGTGGATCAGGTTTGTGCCAGGATGGGAAGAGGTGAAATAAATGGAAACCAGCCACAGATGTTTTCACACTGTCTGTGATGAGTCTATCGATGAGGGTGTCGGAGAAGGAGCCTAAAGGAATTGAGGTGTCTGCAGTGGATGACACTCCTGAGTAAGGAGTACTATCTCAGGCAGAGTTCTGTTAGAAGCATGAAGAAAGCTCCATTGAGAAAATATACCGTTGTGCATGATCACTAACATTTGTGCTGAATTTTGTCACCTTTATTAAGACTCTGCAAACTGGGGTGCTGCTATACAATGCCCAGTACATGTGCTCTGAACTTTAAAAAAACATCTAAAATGGGCTAATACTTGTTTGGCATATTTAACACTCCTGTAATGCTGTTGTATTTATATAGTGTAGAAACTACACCTATTGCTTGGAAATGTAAATATAACCTGTGGAATGTAGTACTTATAGTACCATGCACTAATGTGATGAGGAAAACATGGCCTCATGCCTACCATTGTAGCCTGACTGCTGCAGTTTGAAGCTGCAGCACAACCTCTTAAAATAACACTTTTGTCAGGGGAAAACCTTCCTTTTAAATATTAACAAGTCACCGTAGGTAGGCCTTGTAGCAAGAAAGGTAAGATGCATGATATTTACAAGTGGGACATGTAGAAATGTAATATTACCATATCACTTCAATGACAAGGCTCCAAAGGTGTTTTTAAATGTTGAAGGCTCTGGCTGTCCTGTGAGGAAAACTAGAGTACAGACTAAAATATAAATTCTGCTATCTCATGTTGGGGACAAGTGAGAAAGGCAGTTCAATTACTATTTTATTAATAATTAAAAATCCATTTTAATGGTAAAGTTATACTTTTAATATACATTTAGGAGAAGTTACTTTTACAAATGTACCTTTTTACTGTCTAACATGCATAGAGGCTAAGTCGCCCAAGCCTGACAGCAATTGTCCTCTCAGTGCTTGACCTTATGGAGCCATGAAAACTGTTCCCACTACAGAACAATGCCTTGGGCCTGGGGTCAGGATGGGCTGATCTTAGAGAGGCTGATGTATATCAGATCAGGAAGGGCAGCTGAGAGGCTTCAAAACGTCATTAATGTGAACAAAACAGGGTGAAGCCTGCCCATTCATAGTTTACTGTAATTGAAGATCTAAGGAAGGGGAAGCCTTTGTTTTTTCCCTTGGAACAGTGCACTCTGGGACAGTTTGCAGTTAAGCAAAGAGTATGTGCTACAAATGTGGAAAGGGTTACCCTGGGAAAATGTTCCTCATTGGTTAGGGAGTGTCCAGGAGTCACTGCTACTCATTGACTACTCAACTGTACAAAGGTGGCTCTGATCACCAACTCTTCAGAACACGTTCTGGACCTGTGGAAGAGCTGAAGAAGGACTGCATCTGCTATTTGAGACCTGTAAGTTGATCTGACGGACTTGACCTTCTCCTTCTTGTACCCAGGATGTATAAGTGAATTCCAAGGACCAATTCATTGACCTTCTCTGTGGCTACAGGGACACAACAAGCTGCAACAGGATTTTTTCCTGAAGCACTCACATAACAAGTTGCAACTGGACCTGGAATGGACCTTGATGGGGGGCTCTGCTGGGGGAAGTTCTAGCTACTAAGTGTTGTCCCTGGGTTTCTGGAACCCTTGGTTTGTCCAGCTGGACTTCTCCAACATCTGAAAAAGTGAGACTTAGAAAACCTTTGGATTTCCAGACCTTCGGAGGACCAGGATCAGCCAAATGAGCGACCTTGCTGGGCAAGAAAATCAGGTGGGTCCCACTTAGAGCTTTTAGCTGCGCAAAAAAACTACTGCAGCAAGCTTATTCAACTTTATTATGGCCTTTACGAATCTAGCCTGCAGCCTTGGCCTGCTGAAATATTCTGAGCTCCAGTTTAGAGTTTGGTGGACAGTTTACCTTATTGGAATTGGAGTACCCTCTCTTTGCTAAACTCTTGATCCACCTGCCTGATTTAGGGTGAGACAAACCAACAGTATGCCAATGACGGGGCCTCTTCTGGCTCAGTCGCCAACATACTTCTCTGAAGGCCAGTGGATGTCAACAATACAGCCATTCACCCAAATTAGAGCGGCTGGTGAGACTTTGATTTTTCTGTCACGGTCTGGTGAAAGTGGTGAGGGTTAGTAAAAATACAAAATAAAAATATGCCACACCATAGAATAAAACTCCCATGGTGTGGGTGAAACTAGTTTTACGTTTTTTCAATAACAAACTCTCACTTTGTAAGAATATATTTGAAAACTGTAAAACAAAAGTTTGTCTGTTGTCAATGACCGATGCACACCAAACCTTTCAATGGCTTTGTATAAATCGTTGTGATGGCAGTTGGTACAAATCAATCCAAAAAGTTCACTGCCTGGTTGGTAGTTAACTCTCAAATTCGCAGGCACAGTGAAGGCATGCTGGAGGACGTACAGTCCTCCACCATCCTGGCTGCCTTCAATCCATCCACTAAATTCTAAATCGGATCCAAAGTATTTTGATGATGCTCAAACATTTCCCACCAATGTTTTCAGCAGGACCTCATCCATTGGCTAACCATATTCAAGAGGACTTCCTCAGATATAGTCTGCAACCTTGCTGCTCTGAATAATTTTGACCTTCATTTCAGCAGATAAATACGAAGGCAAAATCTTTTAATCAACTTCAAGTATTCAAACTGTGCTCCATCTTGGTCGGCCTAAAAATTCCCTAGGTGCCGGTCATAGGCGAACAGCCATTAGCAATCTTGAGAAATTCAAATATGTATGATTTCCCTTATCGGATGTTAGGTGTATTGGTATCATTTTGCATATAACATTATACTCCATCTTTAGGTCTCGCTCCTGTGTTGCAGTGCGTAGCACTGCTCGCGCAGCGAGAGCCCTTTTGTATAGGGTTTTGAAAGCTGACCACACACTCGTGCGTGTGATCAGCTTTCGCCGTCAGACATTGGCTTTCGCGTACTTTTCTTTACAAATAAAGGCACGCAATTGAGCAAAGGTGGGACAATGTCAAACGACCATTCCCGCCAGTGGCCAGTACACGCAGCAGCGTGCGTACGCCTTGCTATCGCTGCCACGCTCCCTCCCCCCTCCTCTGTGGTGCGCGCGCACCACTAGTTGTTGACACTAGCGATCGCAACGCATTCGCTTTCCGTGCCGCTTGTTTCATTTGGCCGCGAAGCGTGATGATATTTTTTACTTTCCCTAAAGCAGATGTAATTTCGCAACTCCCTCCCCCCGCCCGCACTCAATTGTCCGTGGATTTTCGCAACCACCTCCTTATGGGGTGGGGATGAGCTCCAGGTGGCCTTCTCTGTGTACGTCTCTGCTCCACCCTCGGCAGTGGGTGCCGCTTCTTGTGTCTGAAGTAGTTTCGCATTTTTTAATTTGCAATGCAACAGGTCTCGCATCTACGTGAGTTTGAGCTATTGGCATTGTAAATGACAATGCCTTTTATTTATGTTTTAGTTTTTGAAACATAAATAAAAAATATTGTCATTTACAATGCCAATAGCTTAAACTCGCATAAATGCGAGACCTATTGCATTGCAAATAATTGTTATACATTGAAGTGTGATTTATGTTGTGTTTTGTTTCTGACTTTTCTGCTGTTTTGGAACTTCTAAATACTTTGCACACTTCCTCTAATTTTCTTATTTGTTTTTGGTTGACTACCAGCCACCCCAATTAATGAATCACTATCTTATAGCTCCCCTCCAGAAGAACTTTAGGAACACTCTGTGGCACAGAAAAAAGGAGATAATGCTAGTGATTGCCTAATCTAGTGGGAAGATGGTATTCTGTATAATGAGCCTACGGTTGCCTGACTGGCATTCCCCAGACTGCTGGCAGTCCCACAGTGCTATGCGGCATTCGTACTTTAGTTGACTCTTATTATCCCTTGGCAGAACACCTGAGAAGACCAAGACCTATGCAGGATGATCAACTACTTTCTGGTCCTAAGGAGGTAGAATTTAGTTTTCTTATGCTGCTCCTACATGATTAGTCAGACAAGTGCAAGCCATGAGGAATGCCCTAGGCTTCCCTACAGATCTTCAATGTAGTGGTATACCCTTTGAGATGGCAGAAGTGGACAGTGCTGGCTGCGGGACCCTAAGACAGCTTCTGGGAATAGGTTTATCCTGCTGGTGATAAACCACATGGCACAGTATCCTCACATTAAACTACTGATATTAAAATAATGAGAAAATTCCCACCTGTATTGCTTTAGTAATGGCTCACAGTGCCCAATGTCTTAGCCACCAACTACTCCAAAAACAACAGCATGTTATGTAATTTATATTTTTCTATTTTAATTGTTACTCATTTTTATCGTGCCTTGTAATTGTTGTGAGCTGGGGTTTCCCCCAAAAAATAGTTGCAGTAAATTTACAATTGTGATTACACCATACTAGCTGTACCAGAGCACTACAAGAGAGCACATTTAAGAGCATTTGACACCCTGAACAAACAAGTCCAACAAATCACAATCTCCATGCTGCAGGCAGGACACATTTGCAAAAAGGAATTGGAGGACATGGTACATTCTCAGTACATGTCCTGCCTTTCACATACACTGCACCCTGCCCAGGGGGTACCTTGGGCCCACCATAGGGGTGTCTGATGTACATAAAAAGGGAAGGGTAAGGCCTGGCAAGTGGGTGCACTTGTCAGGGGAACAGGGCAGTTTAACAAACTGTGCGCAGGCACTGCAGTGGCAGGCCTGAGTTCTCTCTTTAGGGCTACTTGTGTGGGTGGCACAATTAGTGCTGCAGGCCCACTAGTAGCATTTGCATTACTAGCCCTGGCACACATATTGCACTTTACTAGGGACTTTACTAGTAAGGCAAACATTCCAATCATGAACAACCAATTACCATTACACTTTATACAGGGAGCACTTGCACTTTGACACTGATCAGCAGTGGCAAAGTGCCCAAAGCATCAAAGTTGTGAACACCATGTCAGAAAAAAGGTCTAGGGGGAAGGCAAAAAGTTTAGGGAACTTTACCCAAAAAGGGCCAAGTCCAACAGTAATGCTATTGCATTCCCATCTATAGGCCAAATAGGAAATGTCTGATGTATGAGGCATACCCCTTGGTCATGGGGCAAAAAACATGTCGTCATACTTGGATAGAGGTTCTGTGATGGAGTTAATGGACCAAATGATATGGCAGAGTGGAGGGTCTTTGATGTTTTTATGTGTTTTGGGTACAGTGAAATACTCTCCATGTAGTTTTTCATTGTTGAAGGGCCGTCTTGCCCATTGGACAGAATGGGGAGGTTGTGTAATATGTTTCCAGCCTATCTTCCATAGGCTTAAGATGGAGAGGTGACGTTTAGTGTGCCTGAACTCACAATTTAATAACATATCTTTTTGTGAAGGTGGTTTTTGCATTGTGTGTTTAGAAACCACTCTTTTAGAAGTGGGTGCGTTTTTGTGTTCTAACAATTCTGTGTGCCTGGTTGTGGATTGACTGTCTAGATTTGAATGTGATAGGCTCTGGGGAATATCTTGACCCAGGGGAGGAGGTGAGACAGCAACTGGCTGACCTGCATCTGGAGTGTAGGGGGGAGGAGTAGTCCCTGGAGGTGAAGAGGCCTGAGCTGCTGCCATAACACAATTGCTTCATCTCCTGCTGAGTTATTGAGGATCCAGACCCCCACTATCAAAGGAAGAAGGTGTCACTGGCAGGGAGACACCCAGAACTGGTTTGGACAGCGGTCGGTGCCCCCCTGAACCCACAGACTTCAAAGACATTTAGGGGTATACCTAGGAGAGCTGAAACCCCTGAATGCTGAAATGGAACTGTTCAAGACTGTAAAGGATTTTTTAAAACTTGTGGGTATTGACCCTCCATGTTTAATAAAATTAAATAGCCTTTGTAGGGGTTTCAATAGTTCAGTTGAAAAACTTTTATAGAATTCGATAGGGAATCCATCATTCCCACATGCTTTTGCGCCCGCTGTTTTTTTATCGATATTGAGATTTCATCGAACTTTATATCCATTCCAAGTTGCTCTATCCGATTTTCTGTAAGTTTACAAAGATCTATGTTTGCAAAGTATTCTCGGATTATCTCCTCCCCCACTAAATACTCTGTGGAATAGATTTTTCTAAAGTGTTGTAAAAAAATCTGTGAAATCTCATCTCTATCCTCTTCTACTCTACCATTGTGGGGATTCCAAATCTTCACTATTTGTGCTGCCTCCTGCTTATTCCTTGTAGCGTTAGCCAGAAGTTTTCCTACCAGCTGGCTCTCTTCGTATACCCTTTGCTGATACATATTTGAGCTGTTGAATTCCTCTAATAAAAAAAATCTCTAAGAGCAGCTCTCACCTGCTCAAATTTATTAGGAAGCTGTTGTAGATGGAGAGCATATTCATGTTCAACCGCTTTTTCTAATGTATCTATCCTTAATCTCTGATTCCTTGCCTGAGCAGCTGTATAGGCGATAATCTGTCCACGCACAGCCGCCTTAAATCCACCCCATTTAGAGAAAGGTTCCGCAGTTTTTTCGTTGATTTTAAAATAGTCTACAATCCATTTCCTCAAACTTTCGACCCATTTTTAATCCTGGAGCAGAGTGCGTTCCAGTTGCCATCTGGGTCGCTCTCTGCTCCCAGTCTCCAACAGAATCTCAAGCTCGACCTTTGCACGGTCTGAAAAGGAATTACAGCTATTATCTACTTTGACTATTTGGAGGGATCTCGATATCAAAAAGAAATCGATCTGAGAAGCGGTTTGAAAACGATATGAATGACAAGTAAATGTTGTCTTTTCCGGATTTCTAACG
Source organism: Triturus cristatus (assembly GCF_964204655.1). Taxonomy (NCBI): domain Eukaryota; kingdom Metazoa; phylum Chordata; class Amphibia; order Caudata; family Salamandridae; genus Triturus; species Triturus cristatus. The sequence goes on from NC_140585.1 coordinate 1,078,756,081, forward strand.
CGCCAAGGGTCTATTAGCTGATATTCTTGTTTCAAGGCTTCCATGATTTTCAAAGTTTTTGGTTTTAGTTGTTTTTTGTTTTTGTTTGATGTATCTCTCGTTAAATCTTGTATAACATTAAAATCCCCTCCCAATATAATCTGCCCTGAAGCTCCTCTTAGAAGCCCATTTATTTTGACCAGACTGATCGTATCGTCTGACACTGGTCCATAATAATTTACAAAATTGATAATCTGCCCTTGTATCTTAACTGAAACCTCTATCCATCTCCCCAGTATATCTCTTTGGACTTCTATTATTTCCCAGGGTAGTTTTCTTGAAAAATAGATTGCTACAACTCTCTGGGCCAAGCCAGCCGATGCAAAAAATGCATATGAGAAATATCTGGGTAGATATACTTTGGGAGAGTTTGATTTTAGATGGGTTTCCTGAAAAAATATTACTTGAGGATTGCAGGACATCAACCAATTCATCAGGGCCCCATACTTTTGTTTGTTTAACATCCCATTGATATTGACTGATAAGATTTTGCAATTATTAACTACCATTGAAATTCTGTATTTCTGCATTCATCTCAAACATCTGATTGTAATAAAAATTCTCACTTTGCACTTGCTCTATTTTTCCTGCTTTATACCCCACACCCTTTGACCCTTCCCTCATTACCCCCTCTGAATGTGGAATCCTCCCCACCAACCACGCTGACCACATTCCCCACCCTCCTCTTCTCTGGGTGTCCTGTTGTTACACCCGAGTGATCACATATCCCGGCAATCCCAACAAATTTACTTAAACTTAGACCGATCCTGCCTAAGATGCAGGACCCTCTGAAATTTCATTCAATAATTTCTGTGCTTCCCCCAAATCAGAAAACATATAAAACTCGCCCCTTATCAATACTCTCAATTTGGATTGCTGAGCAATGGTTGTTTGAGCTCCTCTGGCTTTAAACAGACACAACATCTTAACAAATTATTTCCTTCTCCGAGCCGCGGTCGCAGTCATATCAGAAACAATACGACATTTTACATTTTCGTTTACTGGAAATTGCCTCTGTTGTATTGCTTTAGTCAATATTTTTTCCTTGATTCGAAAATCAGCGAAATTTAGCAGTATTGTACGCGGCATCGTGGAATTAGGGAAAGGGCGAGCTTGGACTCGATGGGCTCTTATAATAGTGAGGTCGCCTTCAAATTCTGGAATAACTTTTTGTTTTATAAATGCGTCGACCCTCTGCAGAGTTTGAGAGCCCTCCATTCCTTCTGGAATCCCGACTAATCGGAGATTAGATCTCCGTGAATGGTTTTCTAAATCTTCCATTTTATTCTCGAGGAAGTTTTTGCTCTTCACTGCAGCGTTTGCTTCTTTCATTACAACCGTCATTTGATCTTCCAGTACCGAAATCCTTGCCTCCGCCTCTTGAAGTCTGATTGGAAAACCTAACATTGCTTCTTCAATTTCTTCCAGACGGGGATGGACGATATTTAGCTCGGTTTTTTGTGATGTTTTCAGCTCGCGAAGTTCCTCTAATATCAAGTTTAACATATCCTTGATATCCATCTTGCCTTCTCCGATGAATTGCCGCTTAGGGCTATTACCAGTCAGAGGAGATAAGTTGTGGGCTACGGTATCGTTCCTATTAACCTCAGGGTTTGTTTGAGAATCTTGCCACAGTGCTTCAGTCGTACTATCATCCGCTGCGGTATCGTTCCCATTAACCTCAGGGTTTGTTTGAGGATCATGCCACAATGTTTCAGTGGTATTGTCTTCCGGAAGAACTGGATTACCAAGAAAATCGGGGGTGTTGGCGGTCTGATCCAGCACTTCAAATATATTTGCTGTTTCTGCTAGGGTTTCCCCTGAGCTTTTCTCGTTTAGCGCAGACGTTGTTGGGATCGTACATTTATCTACAAATGGTCTTTCCATTGGAAAAGAGTTGCCCCGCGGGGTGGCTTGTACATCTCTTTGCCCCCTTGAAATGGCTCCTACTGTCGATACTGGTGCTGAACTTGATCCCTCCATACCATTAGATTTTAGTGGTGATTTTAAACAGACCAGGGAGGGCTGCAAGATGTTTTTTTTAGAAAACAGCGTGAACTGCTTTGGTTCTTTTGCTTCATTTAGCGTTTTTGAGCTTTCTGGAGGCATCGTAATCTGCTGAGACATATTCTTAGTTACTGTCAAATTAGCCTCGTTAGCTGTCTCTACCAGGGCTTCTGGTGTAGATGTTACATCGAGGAGTGATTCCTCTTCGGAGCTTGAAATATCTGTGCCTGCCTGGTTACGGGCTTTCTCCTTGTTGACCATTCGAGTCCCCTCTTTGGCCTCTTTAGCAAGAGCTCAACGTGTTTTGGCCTTTAAACGTGCATTTAGTAATTTTCCCATCTTGGCATTTAGAAATAGCGATAGTCCTGAGACCAATGTCAAACACAGTCAGTGTTCAAAAAAAAAAAAAAAAAAGGGGCTACCTTATACCAAGATGGGAGGGGAGTCCTCCGTTGTGGCCCAGAGATCCTCAGCATGTACTGCTCTCTGCATCCTTATAGCCTTCCCCTGGATTATCTCCAGTCCAGCCACTCCAATCCCTGTCACTGCAGCCAAGGGAACTCCATCAAACGAGTCTGCTCTCAAAGTCTGGTCTCAAACGCCCATCTTTCCACATAATCAGGCCACTTGAAGCCTTGACTGCCACAGCTTTACCGCTCCTGCCGCGGCTCCCGCTTCTGCCGCAGCCACATCCACAGCGGTGCACATGCCGTCGTCGAAGCCCCCGTGTATATGCGCTGTATATCCGCGCACACCGGCCTCGCGGATCAAAAGAACCTCACCGCCACTACCACCAGTGCAATATTCGCCAGAGAACGGCCGGAAAACACTGAGAATTCTGCTCGGCAAACCTGCCGAGAATCAAGCAGCTCCACTCCGCTCGTAGGTATCGCTAAATTGAAGTTATTTGCAGACGATATCGTTTTATATCTGAAGCCCAATAAGGAAAATATAGAGAAGGTTTTAAGAGAATTTAACAAATATGAGCAAATTGGGGGGTATAAAATAAACTCAAATAAGACCGAAGTTTTGGCTGTGAATATAGATATTGATTCCCTTCCTCCAGGCTTGAGGCTACAAGCAGCCAAACTAGATCCAATTAGATATCTTGGGATCTTCGCAACTACTCAATATCATCAATTATTCCATCTAAATTATAATAAAATGAAAAATAAAATCAAGAAGCTATTAGATCAGTGGCTGCTACTCCCCTTTTCGATTATAGGCAGGGTTTCACTAATTAAAATGTCTATTGTTCCGCTTTTAGTTTTTTATTCAGCAATCTTCCTATTAGAATGAATATATCTTTTTTTAAAGAAATAGAGATGATGTTTAGGAGTTTTATCTGGGGAAATAAGGTATCTAGGGTCAAACGAGCAGTGGTTCAACTCCCAATTGCCCAGGGGGGGCTTGCCCTACCGGATATAAAAACATATTATGGGGCAGCCTTTCTAGATATAGTGGCAGGACTGATAAGACTAAAATCCAATAGAGATACTTTTTTTTTGGATAAAATGATGTTGGAAGCCGGCTCACAACTTTATGTATTTTTAAAAACCTCTAAATGTCCAAAGAAAGTTAGATACAAGACAATTGGAACTTATTCATTTAGACTTCAGTCCTTTTTTAAAAAAGAGGGCTCCTCGGGGCTGCAATATTTAAGTATAAGGGAATGCTCAAGCTTAGGTCTTCGAATTAGATACAATCATCTAATAAATTGGGCAAACTATGGATTTAAGGAGCTAAGACACTTTATTACCCAAAATAGATTAGTTTCATGGCAGGAAGTTACAAGTCCCAATCCACCTATTTTCTTCGAATATCTGCAGATTGTTCATTTTTTGAGTAGTATGGAAGGCTTTATTAACCCAGTAAGCAATCGGGTGGTAGCCCTGTATGGGGCAGGAATGAAGGGTATGGGAAAATGGTATAAACTATTGCACAATCAAGGCCATACACAATTAATCGAAAAACATTTAGCCAAAATAGCTAATGAAACACACTGGGCCCGATTCACAGAATTAACTTAAGACAAAATCCTAAACTTAGTACCATTTTGGTATTCACAGAATGCACTTACTACTTCTGGTATTCACAGAATGAACTTACTACTTTTGTGATTCACAGAATAAACTTACTATTTTTGCTATTCACAGAATGGATTTACGACTACTAACTTTACGTCTGCACTCGGGCCGGAAATTCCGGCCCGGAGGCGGAGCTTCCAGGCCGGAGGCGGGGCTTCCGGGCCGGAGGCGGGGCTTCCGGGTCGGAGGCGGGGCTTCCGGGCCGGAGGCGGGGCTTCCGGCCCGGAGGTGGGGATTCCGGCCAGTGGCGGAGATTTAACCATGGCCAAAATCTCCACCTCTGGGCCGGAAGCTTCGCCTCCGGCCCGGAAGCCCCGCCTCCGGCCCGGAAGCCCCGCCTCCGGCCCGGAAGCTCCGACTCCGGGCCGGAAGCTCCGCCTCCGGGCCGGAATTTCTGGCCCGAGTGCGGACGTAAAGTTAGTAGTCGTAAATCCATTCTGTGAATAGCAAAAGTAGTAAGTTTATTCTGTGAATCACAAAAGTAGTAAGTTCATTCTGTGAATACCAGAAGTAGTAGGTGCATTCTGTGAATACCAAAATGGTACTAAGTTTAGGATTTTGTCTTAAGTTTGTTCTGTGAATCGGGCCCAATGTGTTTTGTCGACCCGAGAGTGGGAAAAAATTTGCCATCTTGGAAGTAAAACCCTGCGTGCAGCTAATTTTAAAAAGATGACCTTTTTATCTCGATGGCTGGCCTATCTGACTCCAGAAGCTCTGGGGAAACGGTATGCGGAAGTTGAAAATCGCTGTTTTAGGTGTCATATTAATGGTCAGGGAGGTTGGCATCATATATTTTATACATGTTCCCAAATTCAACCCTTCTGGGAGGCAGTTTTTTTAGATATAAATTTGGCAATTGGAAAGAGACTACAGCCTGAAAGAGAATCAGCCTTGTTTGGTATATCCAAGGAAAATATGTTATTGACCAAGGCTGAAGAAGTATTTTTATATATCTCTTGTACTGTAGCTCGATCATTAATATTGCAGAACTGGAAGTCCAGAGATATACCCTCCCCACTGAAATGGTATAATAAAATGAAAAGGATTTACAAATTCGAAAAAGCATATGCAAGCCGAGTAGGAGCTCTCAAAAACTTTGAAGTGAATTGGAGACATCTTGTAAATTTAGAAAAGGATAAAGGGGATTAAAGTGAAAATGTTTTATATGATTGTTTAAATGGATTTAGTCAGCATATTTACAAGCATTTGCACTTTATTTGTGGAAATAGTATTCATTAGATATGAGGAGTTAATAAGCACCTTCCACTTTCTATGGCTATTACACTTTAGTCGAGATTTCTGTACACTTTTGTCAACAAGGAAAATTGAATATGGCAATATAGAGGTTATTGAATACTACTGAGAGTCCCTCTTCTTCGTCGTTTTTCTCTGTATTATTAATTGTATTTTAAACATCTAATCGTATTTTAACATCTGATTGTAAAAAGAAATATATATTTTATTGCATGCCATGCTCAATAAAAACATTTAAAAAAAAAAAAAAGACTGTAAAGGATTGAAACTACTTTGTGGTCAAGAGGAACCTCTGCCAAGGAAGAAACAGCTGAAGAGACTGAAGGAAAGGCCTCACCCTTGCTGTGTGTTCTGGGGCTGGCCTTCAGTTTGCTGATTTGACCAAGGAGAGGCTAAAGGGACTTTGCTGTGTGCTGTGTCCCCCTGCTTGAAAGCACTTTGCTGTGTGCTGTGTCCTGAAGTAACTTATCCCCAAGGCCCAAGGGAAAGCTGGCTCCCTGTTGTGGAAACTCAGGATCACAAACGTTTCCAGGTGTGTCTCAGTGACGCTGCGTGTGTGTGCTTTTTGCAGCCTGATACCCTTGTAAGAATTGCCCTGTGACAGTGGGCACCTGGAGTCCAAGTGAGTCTCAGGGACGCTGTGTGCATGTGCTTCGTGCAGCATGAGACCTTCATGAGCATTGTCCTGTGATCGTGTGCACGTGGAGTTCAAGTGAGTCTCAGGGACACTGTGTGCGTGTGCTTCGTGCAGCCTGAGCCCTTCGTGGGGATTGTCCTGTGATCGTGTGCACCCGGAGTCCAAGTGAGTCTCAGCGACGCTGTGTGTGTGTGCTGTGTGCAGCCAGAGACCTTCAAGAGGATTGCCCTGTGACCGGGCATCCCCAGAGCTCAAGTGAGTCTCAGCGACCCTGTGTGCCCTGTTGCAGCCTGAGACCTTCGTCATTGCCATCGGCACGGACTGGCATCCCAGAGGAGCTGTGCCGCCGGCCTGAGCTTGCCGTTGCCAAGGAGGGACCTCGAACCATCCCCGTGGGGTGGGGGGGCCAGAGTTCCACTGCCCAAAATCACCGAAGTCGCATTGGAGGCCCAAGTCGCGAAGAGAGGAGAGGAGAAGAGAGCGAAGTTCCGAGGGAAACGCTCTCGGCCTTTCCCATTCTCACAGTGCGAGCCTCCGCTCAAGCTCGTATCACGGCCCGTACTTGCCAAGGATTGGCAGAACCGGGGCCGGAGTGTGGAGCTGCACTTTGTTTTTCACCATCTCCGTGTTGGGGGCATATTTTGGCAGTAGCTGACCGCGGGTCAGTACGAGTGGCATAGAGACCGTCCAGAGCACCGTGATTGGTGCCGGAGTACATTATTGTTGGCATTACGAGATGCCTGACTGTTGCATTACACATTGCATTATTTTGGCATTACGAACTGCCTGATTGTTGCATTACGCATTGCATTATTTTTGCATTATGAACTGCCGGACTGTTGCATTACACATTGCATTATTTTTGCATTACGAACTGTCTGATTGTTGCATTACGCATTGCATTATTTTTGCTTAACAAACTGCCTGATTGTTGCATTACGAATTGCATTATTTTGGCCTTACGAATGGCCTGATTGTTACATAACAAACTGCATTATTTTTACAGTATGAAGTGTCTGATTCTTGCATTACGAACTGCATAGTATTGCATTAGGACTTCATTGGATCATCTAGAATTGCTCATTAATACTGCAAGAACCTACAAGGGCTTGCTGGTCTAATAACCGGGCAGGTGAAATATTACAAATATGCATATGTTGGATTTTTATCGTGTGGTCTCATCATAAATCTTTTTTTTTTTTAAATATAATTGTTTTTCTATGAAACTCGTGTGGAGTCTATTTGTGGTGTCATCATTGATTTACGTAGAACGTGGTTGCAAATACTTTACACATTTACCTTTGAGATAAGCCTGGCTTCTCGTGCCAAGCTACCGAGGGGGTGAGCAGCGGCTATCTGAGAAGGTGTCCTTCCTTGCATTGACTTAGAAGCAAGGGTCTCTATTTGGACTAAGGTACCTACCTCAGCCAACTCAAGATCTCCAGTTCTAATAATTACTATTTGCAATTTCCCACTAGCAATTCCTACTCTGTAGGAATTGCTATTAAGAAATCACACATTTTGTACATACCATTTTGCATTTCCTAAATGGCGATTCCTACAGACTCACTATTTAGGAAATACCAAATAAAGAATTTGTACTTCTGGCCCTCTATGTTTTAGTAGTACATGTAAGCAATACAGAGGGGAGTGACTGTAAAATGGGGATAAATTACTACAAAATGGAAGGGGTTAAGGGAGGAGTAGGGGGTTAAGGGAGTGCTTGACATGGCTAGGGGTGGTATAGGGAAGGACAGGCACCAAGTCCTAAAAGGGTATGTCCAGGGCCATTCACAAACAACACTTCTAAAGTTACCACAAACTAAAAGGACCCCAAACAGGTCCAGCTTACATTTTAAATATCTACTAGGCTATAACTTTTTAAAATTGTTTCAAAATGAAAATAAACATACAAAAATATTTTAAAATAAAATATGTTTTCTATTTTCTCTTATGGAGAATATACTTTCGCACTTTTCTCTATATGTTACCATATCAACAACTTTGACCCTATGTTGGTGACCTTCTCATAAATGTGAAATTTACTAACAGTAACTTTCAACGTTTTACTTATTTTGTCATAATTCTTACATCAATGTAAGTATATTAAATTAACAAATGAAGCTTTGCTAAAAAAAATCCACCAAAAGTAACATGTTTGTATTTTCTTATTATGCATCAAAAATTACAAGAGTTATGGATTGAATTAAGTGAAATTAATTTACATTTTTCTCTAAATATTAAACACCCTTATTTTCAATTTAGAAAGATTACTAAAATATTTTTTCATTAAAAATAATATATATATATGTATTCTTTATTTTTAATATTCACTTTAATGTATATATATTTTTTGAAAGGCAGAATTAAATTATTTTAATTTAACATTATTTTCTAGGAGCTTTTATTTTAAGTGTCTCTTTACATTATTTTCTGCAGGAACGTTTTGCAGTATCAGTTGTTGGCCCTTGCGAGCTGCTCCTTTTTGCTGTAGTAACTCTACATTCTTAAGTTAGGCTCTAACCCCAATTTCAAGGGGTGGGGACATGTAAGTCTACACTTCTGAGTAATTTTACACTCAAACAAAGTGAATATCCCAAAAGAGTAAAGTTACTCAAAAGTACAAGAATAAACATACACATGTCGATTTACTTATGTATAGGTTTAATAAGGGAATTTTATAGAGCGCTTGGTTACGCTCAGAGCGTGTCCCCGCGCTAGAACAGAAGAACTCCCACAGAATCGACCGTAAATTCTGCACAGGCTAACGTGTATATAGTATGTTTTGAACTTCCTCCTAAAGCCAGGCTCAGATGACTCAAGGCGGAGGTCCAAAGGTAAAGCATTCCAGCTCTTAGCAACCAGGTAGCGAAAAGATCTGCCTCCCATACGAGCCCGCCTTATTCTCGGGACCTTTAAAAGGCCTCCGTGGGAGGAACGAAGGGAGCGTGTGGGTACATACCTGGTGATCAGGTTCTGGAGCGGTGTTGGCGCCTTCCCAGTAAGGATGCGGTGGCAGGTACAGAGGGCCTTAAACTCAACCCTGTTCCTCACTGGCAACCAGTGAAGAGTCCGAAGGGCAGTTTTGGAGGCCACTCTTTTGGGAAATTTTAGAATGAGGCGGGCTGCTGCGTTCTGCAACACCTGAAGGCGATTTATAGCCTTGTTAGTTGCTCCCAAGTACAGCAAGTTGCCATAGTCCAGGCGTGATGTGACGAGGGCGTGCACCAGCGTTCTGCGGGCTGATGTGGGAAGGAGATCTAAAACCTTCCGTATACTTTTCAGGACGCTGAAGCAGACACCCGCCACACGTCTTATCTGCGGTCCAAAAGACAGGTCGGCATCTAACCAGACTCCAAGGTTCCAAACTTCTTGGCAGGGTGTTGGAGCCTCACCTAAGCATGGGGGCCACCACGCTGACGACCAGACAGATGGGTTCCCCCCCACTACGAGCACCTTGGTCTTGCTGCCATTTAGTTTAAGGCAGTTAGCGGACATCCAGGCTGCAAGGTCTTGCATGCAGGCTCTGAAACTGTCCGCCGCAAGACCGGGCGCTCCCGAGAGGGAGATAACCAGCTGCGTGTCGTCGGCGTAGGACACAATATGCAGACCATGGCCCACAACAATAGGGGCCACTGGGGAGACATAAAGATTAAATAGGGTGGGGCTCAGGGACGATCCCTGGGGTACGCCCTGGCCCAATCCAATATCCCTGGAATAACATTCGCCCTGGCGGACCTGAAAACTTCTCCCCGTCAGGAAGGACTGGATCCATGCGAGTGCAGCTCCAAATATTCCTCCACTATTCAGACACTGTAGCAAGGTGGTATGAGCTACAGTGTCGAATGCTGCACTCAGGTCCAATAGGACGAGGGCCATAGTATGACCCTCATCCACCCCCTGGCGTAAGGTCTCCACAGCCATCAGAAGCGCTGATTCCGTTGAGTGGCGGGGACGGAAACCAAACTGGGTATCGTGTAGTAGGGTAGCCTCATCCACGAAATCCATCAGTTGCATGTTTACCGTTTTTTCCGCCACTTTGGCCAGATAGGACAGAAGGGAGATCGGCCGGAGGTTCTCTAGTTTCTCAAAGCTGATGTTAGATTTCTTCCTGAGAGGTAGAACCACCGCCTGTTTCCAGTCTTTGGGCACGGTGCTAAAAGACACATCCAGTAGATGTCTAATATATGGTTCTAGCACCGGTAAGCTATCCACTAGCCGTTTTGGCGTAGTGGGATCCCGCGGGGAACCCGACTTGACGGATATACAGATTTTTAGTAGGTCCTCTAAGGGCGGGGTGACAAAGTTGGTCAATATATGTCTGTCCCTCCATTCCCTCGGGCTTTCCGCAAATTCGGTTCCAGCAATGGGATGACTGGGAAATGACGAATAGATTTTAGCTATCTTTTCAGCAAAGAAATCCGTGATCCTATCACAGGATTCCACCGAGCAGTCGTCTGGAGCCATGGCTGGTTTCCCACTCGAGAGGGTTTTATAGAGCAAGAAAAGCTCCCTCATCAAGTTACCAGCTTCACTAACTCTAATGGTGTAATATGCAGCTTTGGACTTCCTGATTAGCCCGTGATAAATTCGCCTCTCAGTTAGGTAGGTCTCCCTAGTTTCCTTAGAAGGAGCCCCCCGCCACTGTCTTTCGACTCGCTTCAATGCTGTTTTCGTGACCCGTAGTTCATCACTGAACCACGGGGCAGTTTTTTGAAGGCGGCCACCCATTCTGGCGTGCGAAAGTGGGGCTGTACAATCAAGCGCCTCGGTGATACACTTGCATAGATTGGTATTAGCCGTATCCGCATCATCCCCCCCAGGGCTACCTCCTTTAGTCAATGCCGCACAGAATTTAGCCTGGGAAAAGGTAACCCATCTCCGTCTAGGATGGTACAGTGTAGCTGGCTCCGGGGGTATAACCCCGGGAATTCGTATGGAGAATGGTACCAGGTGATGATCCGACCAAGGGATGGGAATGGGGGTCTTAGCTTCTACTTCCCCCCAATTGACGAATATGGGGTCCAGTAAGTGTCCCAACTGATGAGTGGGACCACTTACTATTTGATTCAGTTGGAGGGCTCCCAACGCCTGGCAAAAAGTCCCTACTAACATTGTCTGTGGGGTTGTTTAAATGTAGGTTAAGATCCCCCAGTACCAGGAATTTGTCTTTGCATAGCGCAGCCTTCATTATACCTTCCACCAGACTCTCCCCAAACCTAGCTATAGGGCCTGGGGGTCGATAGATTCCGCGTACAACCTTCATTCACTTCAGTAAAGCTCCCTGCCTCACTGTCCAGGATGGAGGAGTGGTCTAATTGACATCGTAGGCTTTTCTGTGCTATAATAGCAATGCCCCCTCCTCTACCGGCGAGTCTATCTTGCCTAAGCATTGTATAGCCTTCTGGTAGTGCCTCTAAGGCATCAGGGGTAGAGCCTTCATCTAGCCATGTCTCAGTGAGAAACACAAGATCCCACTGTTTCTCAGTGAGTAGGTCGTATAGATCTAGTTTGTGTTTCCGCAGAGAACTCACTTTGAGCAGGCCACAATCCAGAATATAATCTCTAGGGGCCACATCCCTGCCAGGATCAAAAGAGAAGTGGCAGTGTTCGCAGCCTGTATTGTCCTCCACTCGCAATTTATGTAAACATGGGGTAGACATGTGAAAAGTCAGCAGTTCCTGCCTGCTCCACCGTGTATGTCCCTCCCGAGGGACATTAAGTATGGCCCTGGACCGCGTATGATCGCGAACGGGAGCAGACGGGCTTGCCTTAAGCGCGCCTTCGGCACGCTGTCGGCGCGCCCGCTGCGCTCGTCCGCTGCGCGTCCGGGAGAGACACATGATTTAATAAGAGAGGGGGTGTGGCCTAGCGCAGAGGGGGCGTGGCCTGAGCAGGAGGGCTTCCCCGGAATGGCTGCGCGGGAGAAATTACAGGCAAGAATGGTGGCAAGGTGCAGCGGCCAGGTAGGGAGTGAAAACACAAATATACAGTTTTTAAAATGCTCGTAGCTCCCGGCTTGCGCCTCAGGAGTTCTATCTGACAGGCAGCGCGAAGGATAGCGAGCACTTTAAAAGGCAGGGGCATGGCCTAGTGCAGAGGGGGCGTGGCCTGAGCAGGAGGGCTTCCCCAGAATGGCTGCGCGGGAGAAATTACAGGCAAGAATGGTGGCAAGGTGCAGCGGCCAGGTAGGGAGTGAAAACACAAATATACAGTTTTTAAAATGCTCGTAGCTCCCGGCTTCCGCCTCAGGAGTTCTATCTGTCAGGCAGCGCGAAGGATAGCGCGCACTTTAAAAGGCGGGGGGCGTGGCCTAGCGCAGAGGGGGCGTGGCCTGAGCAGGAGGGCTTCCCCGGAATGGCTGCGCGGGAGAAATTAGAGATGTAAATAGTCCCTTTAGTGTTCGGGCAAAAGAATATACATTTCACAGCTTTAATAATGGGTGTACAGCAATGTGTATCCCAAAAAATTTAGATGTGGTGATTTTGTTCTTTATTTGTCTGAAAAATCGAAAAAAGTTGAAACCATGGCATGTTTGGATAGAGTTAATAAGGCTTAAAAGTGTTAGAGAATGAGTTCGCAATACTGAATACTGGATTTTTTAAGATTCACAAGTTTAGGCAAACCAAAATAAAATATACACTAAACAGTATTCTAGCACTGTAGCATTTGTCATAGATATAACTTTGCCCTGATTATCTAATTTGTAAATGAAAAGTCTGTCTAACTATGATTGAGAGAAATGGTAATTATAGACTGATTGATACCTTCGGGGGTCACTACTGGCATAATTTCGATTTACCTACCTAGGGGCAGATTTACAAGCCCCTTGCGAGACTTTTGCGCCACCGCTGCATCACTTTTGTGCCACAGAAGCGGCGTATACAATGCGGCTATTTTACAATGTGACACATCTAGGAAGATGCGTCAAGTTGTAAAGCCCTGCATCACATTATACCTGTATAATGTATGCAGGGTGGGCATTCCCACGCAGGAAAGACTCATAAAAGTGATGCAGTGAAATCTACAAAATTTCACTGCACCACTTCTAGGATGCCACTGCGTCAAAACCTTTCATCTGCTTGAAGCAGGCGTAAGGAGTGACGCAGTACAATAAGTATGGGCCTCCACATGCATTGCTGAACTTGCGTCATGCTTGCGGCACGACTCCAGCAATGCGTGACTTTTGGGCCAACGGATGCATCAGAATTTCTGAACATCTGTCAATCCTTGCGTCATGGCGCGCCATATTGTAAATACAGTGCATCGATGGTTGTGCTAGCTTATCCCAAGCTGGCGCAGGGAAACTAACACATCTCTACAGATGCATCAGTTTCTGGTAAGTCTGTCCCCTAGGAAGTTATATTGCACCCAAAACATTGGTATACCAACGGGTGTTGTATTTACTAGGAGCAGTCGCACCTTGGACTGGGAGATAATGCAGTAATGAACATGATATCCCTCATGCCATCCCTCACACTGTGACTGTGAAGTATTTTGCACACACACATTTTGGCAAGTTTTATCAGGAGAAAATTGTGATGGGCAGCACAAATTGTTATTCTAATTAGGGCGAAAAATCGCTCTTTCAAATGAATTGTCAACACTGGCCGAATGGAATAAGGGTCTGGATGCACTTACATAAAACAGGCCTTTACATCATTTTATCAAATCCATTCAGTGCTCTAGTGTTTTGTTACAGCTACTACCGCCTTCACGCATTTTTAGCAGCAGGAAAAACCCATGAATGGGGATCTGGAAGAGAAGAAAGACAAAGTGATTTTTATTCCCAGCACAGTTATTAGCTGCGAGATAAGGTTGCTATTTTTTTCAAACATGCAGCTCATAACAGAATCTAGCAACGAGACAGTTTTCTCTCCCTTCCCTCTCGAGACTCCAGTGACATGCTCTCTCGAGGAGCCTTGTCAGGCGAGGTGTTTCCGCAATAGATTATGTAGCGTAGATGGGGCCTCCATGATTACTCATTGGCTGTCTCCAACCCACTCAAACACTGCAAGCAAGCCGCTCTGTATATTCACCCACTTGTATCAGCAAGGCTCCCCTGGTAATTTGTAACGCTTATCCCCAGTAGAACCAACTACAGCACACAGTCATGTCAGAGCATCTGCAACTTCTCAAATATAGTTCGCCATTGCTCCTCAAGGTCACCAAGGTCCCTTTGTGATGCTTCACCTGGAACAAGATGCAGCTGCTGAGGAAAAGCAATCCGGTCGTTTACTTCACCGCGGCGCTTCAGAAACAGAGTGGAGCTGCCCTCGTTCCATAAATTATCACACTCACAGGGAGAGGTGTTCCAAAATTAACAGCTTCGACAAAGGTCATCCTTTCTGGGATGTGTGAGAGTGATGTAAGCCGCTCACCCACTTTCTTTCATTTGGAGTTGTAAGTAATTTTATTTAGAAAATTCAAATAAACGAGGTCTTAATCTACCATTAATGTTTGATAGTGGAATTGCGTTGCTCTGCAAAATGAGTAGTTTTTCACAGCTGGCATACAGAGCTATGCGAGTGTTTTAAACCAAATATGTGTCACAACTTGAAAAGAACATATACACTGGAATAGTTGGAAAACTCAAAATCCTGACTTAACAAAGTTAATACAACCGAAAAATATTAATAAAGGCTCCAACATAATTGGATAAAGATTGTTCGTCATAAACACAATGGTGCCAATACAAACCAGATTTTGAGAGCTATTAATTATAAGAAATAGGTTTTAATTATTTGAATGGGGTGTACCACTACCATTTTAATAGACAACATTTGGTTAGTTTACAGCAAAATTACATGGGATTCTCTGGTCAAACCGTGGAACCAAAGCATAAGTAGCAGCAATTTGACAGGCAAACGTGTAATAAAATCAGTAACTGTCTAGATGCTGTGGGGAGACCACCCCTCAACCTGCTGGCCCGGGAGGGCATACACACAATGTAGCACTCTCTGGCAAGGCGTGGCCAGAGAGTATAAATAAACAGGCAGAGGTCGCTCGTGACTCCCGGCCCAATGTGTGCAACTGTTGTCTGTGTGCATCATTGCAAGGCTTGCAATTCTAGGGCCTGCTCCTGCGCGCTGCAGCGATCCATGCAGCAAGCAACATTAAGGGCGTCCTCAGATCCACCCGGACCCCATCTGCTTCGGTGACTGTGAAGCGCGGCCCAGGTGCGACACAAGGAAGCCCAGAATCGTGCCCGAGGTCGTGTAGCTGAATGGAGCTGCTTCGTCGGTACCACCCACCCAGCTGCCTGCAACCCGAAGCTCCCGCCCGTTCACCAGAGAAAGCAAGGTACTGGACTACCCCGAGCCTACCTGCGCTCCGCACCCCTCTGCGTGTCTCCCCTGCTACACTGGTGCTCCGGCACAGTCCCAGTCCAAACCTGTGTTAGGCCGTGAGTCCTAGTGGGCCCTTGGATCACACACATGCAGCCTGAGTCAGTCGACTGCTCTCTCTCTTTCTCTTGCTCTCTTCCTCCCTGTCGAGCAGCAGTGCCTGCCCTGCACCACTAGTTCCTGTGGCAGCAAGTCATCCGGCCACCCCAGGCCATTGCCACTTACCGGAAGGACCACTGAGCATTGGGATACCCAATTCCAAGGGGAACACCGAAAGTCCAGGCCACAGAACAGTTAAGCATTGGGAAATTCAAAGAAAATTAACAGGAAAAGGGGCGACACTTCTGCATACTGATCTGCATAGCACAAGGGGCTGCCGCTAGGTGCATAATTCAAGGGAAAAGTGTACTCCTGTACCGCCTGATATGTAAGTAACTCACCCAACCATGAGTGATCCAGCAG
Organism: Triturus cristatus; assembly: GCF_964204655.1. Taxonomy (NCBI): domain Eukaryota; kingdom Metazoa; phylum Chordata; class Amphibia; order Caudata; family Salamandridae; genus Triturus; species Triturus cristatus. The sequence continues at coordinate 1,078,771,914 of NC_140585.1, forward strand.
ACACCCCCCCGCCAGCTGGGCCACCAGTCATACAGCAAACAGCGCAACACTCACAAATCAATGCGCTACCCCCGTTTAGTGAGCTCATAGACCCAGCCACCGCCTCCCCCAGATTAGCAGGCTCAATAATGATTTCACAGCAATGCGTGAGACGGATGGCGTGGCGAAGAGCTCGCTGCGGCTCCACTTTGCTGGGAGGAGATATACAAGTATTTTTCTCACCTACCTGACACCAGTGCACCCAATGATTACAATTTGGCAGTGACACCGCTAAACTGAACTGAACCCCGATTATAAAAGGTTTAAGTTACGCCAAGCATGTCAAAGGGATGGGGAGTCGATGGGTGCGTTTCATGCGCGTCTGAGGGAGCTGGCAAGTACGTGTACAGACGACCAGAAGAAAGAAGTAAGGGCCCAGCTAAAACAAGGGTGTCAGAACAAGAACCTCCGGACCCTCATCCTACGACAACAAGGCATTTCCCTGGAGGACACACTCATACTGGCGCGGTCCCATGACCTGTCAGACACCAGGATGACAGTGATGGACATAGCCATCACGCAACAAGCAGAAAAACCAGTGACAGTGAAGACCGAGAGAGCAGATGCTGTGTATGCACCAAGCAGAGGTGCCCGTGGCAGATGGCTGAACAGGAGTGAGCGAGGGTCATGTTGCGGATATTACGCGAGCGAGGAACACCCCCAAGACGAATGCCCCGCACAAGGTCGCACGATCTCAAAATGTGGCACCCCCAACCACTTTGCAGTAGCATGCAGAGGAGGGCTGCGAGGTCGTGGCACTCGAGGAAGAAGACCACCCTCCAAATCGGTAAAACACCTGTTGCTGGGTGACGACGAGAACCCCAGAACACCTAGAACAGCGGTCCAGCCAAGACAGTACCTGGAAGACTCATCAACTGATGAAGAAGGCGAGTGCTACCTCATATCTTTCCCCAGAGACCTCAAGCGGAAGAGGCGCCCACAACCTACGTGCGCCCTTGAGATCGCCGGATCACCAGTCTCTGCCCTGAGTGACACAGGCGCATCCGTCAAAATGATTGGGTGCCAACAATACAAACGCCTGAATTCAAGGCCTGCGTTAGTCCCATCGCATGTAAGAATCCTCGCCTATGGCAGACAAACGTCACTACCCCTCAAAGGCAAAATGGTCGCACAGGTGAAGTCAGAGAACCATGAGGTCACAACGACGTTTCACATAGTCGACAGGGAAGCCAACACCCGGGACCGCGGCCGAGGACCTTGGACTAGTCACTTTCGCCAACACAGTCAAGACCTTACAAACTGAAGATGTCCTCGACATTTTTCCGCAACTGTTCAGAGGGCTTGGATGTCTGAAATGGCCCCCGATAAAGCTACACATCGATAAAGCAGTTAAACCTGTCACTTTACGACACAGGCCCCTCATCGAACAAAATCTCAGAGAACTCGAACAACAAGGAGTTATCGAAAAGTTTACTGGTCCCACCCCATGGGTCTCACCCATGGTAATAGCGGAGAAGCCAAAGCAGCCAGGAAAAATCTGACTGTGCATAGATATGTGCCTACCGAACCAAGCAATCAGACTTGAGAGACACCCAACACCGACAGTTGATGATATTCTGGCCAATTTGAACAGATCACGCTGGTTCTCCAAACTGAACCTCAATGCAGGATACCATCAGTTAAAGCTAGCGGAGGAGAGTTGGTACATCTCCATATTCTCGGCGCATATAGGCCTACGTCAGTACAAAAGGTTTAATTTCGGAATCTCATCGCAGCAGAAATATTCCAAAACACTGTCTGTGAAGTACTATTAGGACTCCAAGGAGTACTCAATGTCAGCAATGACATATTGATACACTCCACCACCATAGAAGAGCATCACCGCCACCTCAGAGCGACTCTCCAGCGTCTCACAGAACAAGGGGTCACTCCCCATCGTGAAAAGTGCTTGTTCTTCCATAAATCTATAGAATTCTTTGGATACGAGTTCAGCCAGGATGGGGTCAGGGTTGATCCGTGCAAATCACATTCTATCCAACAAGCGCCTGCCCCACGACGGCGTCGGAAGTCCGCACCTTCCTTGGGATGGCCACCTACTGCGGGAGGTTCATACCCAACCTGGCCACATTAGCCTAACCCCTACGAACTTTTATCAAGAAAGATGCCAGCTGGAAGTGGGGCCTAGATGAGGTACAAACATTCCAGAAGATCAAGACGGCACTTCTGGGTTGGACAACCATGTAAAAAATAGGGTCCATAATATTGTGTCAATCCAGAGTGACCTTACTGGAATCGCAGATTTGGTTCACTAATGGCTGTTAATGGTTCCATTTAGAACGCTTTATGCAAATTTTTTTAGACAGGTGTCCTAAATCATTCGTGAATTTTCTTTTTACACTTTGGAGAATGCAAATCACATTGCACATTTTTAAAAGTTAGAAACCGGCGGTAGAGTTTATAAGAGAGATATTTGTTCGCTCACTAAACAACTTTGGATAATTTTCAAATTCTTTAGAGATTTCAGTCATTTCCGTTTGAACTAAATATGCCATTGTAACTTCAACAGCTTATACTTGATAATTAAGACAGACACGGAGCAAGAAAGATTCTCTTTCTAAGAGCAGAGTTGGGCACCTTAAAAGCATATTTATGGCACATGCAGCGAATCAATTGAGTACTTGCTGCAAAACTTCTGAAGACTCTCCCAAAGTTTGTTCAGTTGCAGACAGTACCATCTTGTATGTATACTGTGCTCAGGAAAATAACTCGTCATCCTCTGCCTCAGTGCCAACATATTCCTACATTAAAATCACATGAGCTTTACGAGCATTCATCAGTCACTCATTATCTCAAATAAAAGTATTCAGGGGCATATTATCAAGAAACAGCGTTAAAATTATCGGCAGAAAACTGTCGTTAAAGCGGCGATAATGGGCTTGATAATATGCCCTTGAGAATTCCCATAGAAGCCCATGTTCTGGTGTCAACATGGGCTTCTATTGGAATTCTCTGCGGCATATTATCAAGCCGATTATCGCCGCTTTAGCAGCAGTTTTTTGCCACTAAAGCAGCGAAAATTTTAACGTCGTGCTTCATAATATGCCCCTTAAGGTACTGTGAAGTTACAAACTCACCTGCTATCTTATTGAACATGAAGAGGCTTCTTGCCACAGGAGTTCTCTATGCCCATTATTCCTCAAGATAAGCAACATATTGTTTAGATTACGATCAATGTACATACATACTGTTTCCCGTAGGTTTAAGTTGATGGTCAAACATTCCTCTTCATGCCTACCAGGTGCCGTATTACATAAGGTGCCCTGGATACGCAACGGCCGTTTGCTCCAGCTATGTGCGCCCCCGGGGCACTTTGGTATTATAGACGGGGGCGCAGATGCTTCTGCACCCTGTTTTATAATACCGACAGCGCTGGTGCACTTAAAGCACCAGCTTTTTCAACAGAGGGTGTTCCCTTATTTGCATAGGGGTGTACCCTATGCAAATGAGGAAATTCCTTCCACTCTGTGCCCGCACCATATTACATACGCGGGCGCAGGGTCAAAGAAGCCCTCAGAAGGCGCACTGACAGTGTACCATTTAAAAGGTGGTGCACTGTCAGTGCACCCCTAAGACAATCCCTCTGCAGGGTTAAAGGGGGTCCCATGGACCCCCCAAATATCCCCTTGCAGGCTGTCACAGTCACTTACTGCTCCCGCCTGCAAGGGGGTCTCTAATCCCCTTTGAAAGTGTAGGTGGGTGTCGCCTGCACGTTGGAAACACAGAGCAGCTGCTCCATGTTTTCACATGAATGTGCTACCCCATGGGGCGCATTGGCATTGTTTCCACTCCACGCTCCTTTGAAAAGGTGCGCTGGGCCAGTACGTAATTTGGCCCCAGGGTGTAAAGAAAAAAGACCCCTGGCTGGTGTAAATACATTTACTACTAAGGGCCCGAGTACGATGCGGTTTGGAATTCATCCCGACCAAATCGGTTTGGGAATGGTTTCCAACTGACTTGGATCGGGAGAGTCCGGCCGACCAAGCACGATGCATCCGGATGCTTCCAGATACGATTCGGTTGGACTCCCATTGACTTCAATGGGAGCCTATGTTCTGACAGAATGCATAGGGTCCAATTGAACAAAAGGGTGGCTGGGGAAAATCAGGCACCCTGTGGCGGGCACCCCCTGGTGCCTGCCACACTGTGCATGGCTGGTAATGGGGGACCTATGGGTATCCCCACGAGCCCGATTGGGAAGGCTCCGGGTGCAGGGGTGCTGGCTACAGGACCCCAAAGTCTGATTCTGACTGCTGATTCGAGTCAGACGACACGATTGGGAAAGGTTTTCCGAATGTAGCATCGTACTCGGTAGTTCGGAAATGCCGCCCGTATAGATGTACGAGTCTGTTCCGTACGGCTCAGTCATTCCAAATTCCATCAGGTTCAGGTTAGGATATTCCTAACGCCTAACTCGCATCAGACTCGGTCGGTCGGAAACCTTTCCGATTCGGTCAGAAAGACACGTTCCTGATCCAATTCGGACGTAGCAAATGCCGTTGGGAGGCCTTCCAAACTGCATCGTACTCGGGCCTTGAATGGTAAGTGCTATGCAAAAGGTGAAACTTGGACATTGTAGGTTTGTGACTGCCCAAAAACATGCATGTTTATGAGCAGTTACACATGAAACCTGATCCTTTAACACCCTGGAAATTGTAATAAAATGCCCCAGCTAAGGGCTGCTTTAACTCCCTATCCACGGTAGGAGACAGAACAGATTACCTTAGGGTTTGCTTGCAGGGGGTAATGAGACAGAAAATATAGGGCAAAAAATTTGACCTACCATAATATTGAGTTAAAAATATCGTGGAATGAAAATATCAAGTGCAAGAATATCATTGTCAAGAATATCGATTTAAAGGTAAGTAATATCGATCTTAAAAATATAGAAGTTTTTAATATCGTTTGCAAAAATATAGTTGTTTAAAATAATGATTTTCTAATTAGTGTTATGTACTTTAGTATATATTTTAAATGTATGTGATTTATTTTTTGTATAACTATTGTTTATGTAATATATGTGTCAAATTGTTAGCTATTATTCATTGTATTTTAATCGACTTTTGTGTTTTTTAGTTCCATAGTGGGTTGCAGGCTTATAGAGAAATAGGGTGGGAAGTCATTTACTTACAATAAATTAATTAATATTTTAAATGTATTAATATTTCTTTAATTGAGATTTTATAATGTTAATTGTGTTTTTAATTTTTTGGGGTAAATGTTTGGTGAGGGTTTTGCGGTTTATAGGGGTAAAGGGAAGGGAGAAATGTATTTATAATTAATTAATAATGATTTGCTAATTAACATTAAATAATTAATTGACAATTATGGTAAGTGTGTAATTAATAGTGCAGGTTGTGGGGTTTATAGAGGTTAAAGTCAGGAAGAAATTTATGTTGAATTAATTAATTATTTCTTAATTAACATTAATTAATTAATTGACAATTAATTATGGTAAGTGTGTAATTAATTTTAGGTGCGGGTTGTGGGGTTTATACGGCTAAAGGGTGGGAAGTAATGTATGTTCAATTAATTAATAATTAGTTGACCATTAATCTTAATTAACTAATTGATATTTGATCAAGGGAATTGTTTATTTTTTGTGTGTGTGGGTTTTGCTTTTATACGGGTAAAGGGTGGGGAGTAAATTAATTTTGCTTACTTTATAATTCATTGTTATACACTATTAGTCTTTTAAATTAAAATAAGTATTAATTGTGTAAGTATTTTGTTTTACAGTTTAATTTAACTGTGGGTTGTGGGAATTATAGGGGCATAGTGTGAGTTTTCATTTGTTTTTTAATTAATAATATTTCTTTAATTGTTAATTAATTATGTTAATTATGGAAGTCATTTTTTTTTATAGGGTAGGAAATAAAAAAACAAGATGTATGTAATAATTACTGTTTTGTTTCTAAATAGTTTCTAATTAAAAATACTTATTTGTTTGAAAATTATTCATTTGTTTATTTATTATAATATGCATAGGTATTTGTTATATGTATTTCACATTATAATATGTTTTTTTAAAATTTTCAATGTTAAGTATGTTTTTATTTACATTTTTAACATATTTATATATTTTTATTTATTTTGTTTTTTAACCTCTTCCATGCTCATGACGTCTCCCGGCCGTCATGAGTCACGATGGGCGTGTGCGGACGACGGCCAGGAGACGTTATGACCACGCCCAGGAATGCGGCGGAATTTTCAGAGAAGAGGTTAAATATTTTTGTGTTGTTCATATTTTGTTTATTTTAAATTTTGAACTGACTGGAGTGGGAATATTGTTATCCCTCTGCAATCCAACACTTTCCCTACTGTTACACTTATTGGAGTGGAAATAGTAATTTTTTACCCCTTCGCTATCCAACACTTTCCCTATTGTTGCACTCACTGGAGTGGGAATAGTAAATTTTACCCCTCCGCTAATCAACACTTTCCCTATTGTGTTGCACTCACTGGAGTGGGAATAGTAATTTTCACCCCTCTGTTATCGAACACTTTCCCTACTGTTGCACTGACTGGAGTGGGAATAATACATTTTAACCCTCCGCTATCCAACACTTTCCCTACTTTTGCATTCACTGGAGTGGAAATAGTAATTTTTACCCCTTTGATATCCAACACTTTTCCTACTCTTGCACTTATTGGAGTGGTAATGGTAATTTTTACCCCTACACTATCCAACACTTTTCCTACTGTTGCACTTATTGGAGTGGGAATAGTAATTTTGACCCTCCACTATCCAACACTTTCCCTACTGTTGCACTCACTGGAGTGGGAATGGTAAATGTTAACCCTCCGCTATCCAACACTTTCCCTATTGAAGCACTCACTGTAGTGGGAATAGTAATTATTACCCCTCTGCCATTCAACACTTTCCCTACTGTTGCACTGAATGTAGTGGGAAATTTAAGTTTAAAGACTTTTAAATAGTTTAATGTATTAGGATTTTTTAAATTCGATTTTATGTTTAATTAATCCCACTCAAACCACACTGTCAGCCAGTTTCAAACGGCATCTAGGCACGATCTACACCGCAATTTTCACCAACACTCTATGGCATTTTAATTAATTTCACGTGGTCCAATTTGCCAATCTCAAACCACACTGTCAGCTGGTGTCAAACGGCATCTAAACAAGCATACGCCCCTGGCTGTGCACAGAGGATGTTGCTTAGAACACTACACCATGCACATGTTGTAACACACTGGTGAGTTTCTCAACGCCACCACGATGCTAACTGTACTGATTTATGACTCCATCGCATGAATGTATGAATCAAAACCGTATTCTCCACTTTGTTTTAATTACACTGAGCTTTCTCTACCGGCCTCTCTGCTCGCGTGTACGGTTCGAAATCACCCATTCCATTAGTGTCTACGGCACCAACATGCTCTGCATCATATCCCAACCGACCAAAAACCGCTAATACACCACAGCACCAACACACAGTTTCCCCAGGTCTCTAAGATTGCCCCAGGCGTACTGTCACGCGATATCACCAATGTGAAACCCTTAGCACTCCCATTTAATTGTTTTTGATACCCGGTCCACAATTTAATGTGAGATCTGCTGATGGTCTAAATCATATGCCCTTCCACCCTTTTAGAAATTCAACGCCCGGGTCCACCCTGATTCTACCGCCAGGTGCCATTTGTTGCTCACGTAGCCAGGACTCCGTCTGGTCTACCTTGGGTGAGTCTTACACCCTCCCTCCCAATTTGTATCTCCATCCAAACCAGCATACAACATGCCTAATACCTACCTGTCTGCCATCCGTAGACTGTCATAGTTCTTCCCCCATCCAGTCCTGATGAAGACCCAACGTGACTACCCAATGGAGCACATTATGAGTTGAAACGTCAATGACTACACAAGGCCCAGATTGACCAAGGCTCTGCATACCCGAAGGAGCATTATCAGCTAACAGAGCTATTGGTTCAGCACACTTGTCTGGCCTACCTTTCTTTCCCCCCCACCCATGTACATATGCCCTGACCACTCTGTATATATTGCACACTTGTTGAGCACTGAGCAAATATGTCACATGATCACCATGTATGTATATATTGTACCATATATTGACAACCTTGATCTACTACATATGTAAATATTGATGAATGATTTAATTCTGATAAAACATAAACAGTAGACACTGTTAATGATTCACGGCCCTTATTGTCTGTAAAGATTCTCTATTCAGGCAGTTGAGATACTGATGTGAAAGTTATAATATGCGTGTGACATTAAGTGCGCTGAAAAGGAATTGACATAAACCAACAGAACCACTCTTTGTTTACTAAATTATACCCAGGTTCTGAGGGACACAGGGTCACCCCATTTTTGTTAAACTATTTTTCTGTTCAAGCAGCCAAACTATGGAATTAATTTTCCGAAACATAAGATCCACAGAAAAATAACTTATTTGGAGAAAATTACTTTAGTGGGCTGCTTCCTACATGACCACCATACTCAAAACATAAATGTACAGCATATACCTGTGTATGTAAACATGTATAATTTGATTCTATGTATGCATTTATGTATGTGTTTTTCTTTGTACAAATATATATATAATACTTATGTGTTAAAAAATATATAGATAGTCTTATGTGTATACTTAACAAATGCTTATATCACTTATGGGTTATGTATATATATGTATCTCCACATGACCACCTACTTAAAAGCAATTGACAAGGCCACAGCGGGGAATATTGGGGGAGACTCTTTATTCACCGGTTACAGCTTTCCATAATGCATTTCGGCATGTCCGCCTTCATCAGATGCTGCTGTTACCCTGTTGTCACCTCCGCCCTCCTTTGAACTTCCTGTGGCGCTACCATTGGTGGGAGATCAGCTGACCCTGCTGAATTGGGGACAAAGCAGTCAAATGGGAGACTACAGTTCCCAGCATGCATCAGATGAGGTAAGTGTGGCAGCAGGAATCGATGTTGCTCATGTGAGTGCTGTTGTTTGCCAAGCAAAGGGGGGCCGTGTAGCAGCTGCTGATCACATATTTGATGGTGTTCAGGGCTCCCTCAAGTCCCCTACGTCCAGCCCCAAATTTGAAACAAACCGGGCCGTGAGGTAAGCTGAAATCAAGCTCTGCTCCCCATGCAGTCACAGGCTGCCGATGGCAGCAGCCACTGGCGTGGTTCGTTCTCGAGGCGGTCCTGGATGAATCAATACCTTGATTAGGAACAGTCCATGTGCCAGTGCTATCCAGGACGCTTGATAGACGGGGCCTTGTTTCGGGTTACTGGCAAACGCGACAAAATATCTCCAAACGACCACCTCCTTAAAAGCAATCGACAAGGCCACAGCGGGTAAAATTGCGGGAGACTCTTTATTCACCGGTTGCAGCTTTGCATAATGCATTTCGGCATGTCCGCCTTCATCAGAACCTGCTGGTACCCCGTTGTCACCTCCTCCCTCCTTTGAACTTCCTGTGGCGCTCCCATTGGTGGGAGATCAGCTGATCCTGCTGAATTGAGGACAAAGCAGTAAAATGGGAGACTACAGTTCCCAGCATGCATCAGATGAGGTAAGTGCGGCAGCAGGAATCTATGTTGCTTGTGTGAGTGCTGTTCTTTGCCAAGCAAAGGGCGGCCGTGTAGCAGCAGGTGATCACGTAATTGATGGTGTTCAGGGTTCCCTCAAGTCCCCTACGTCCAGCCCCAAAATGATATATATATATATATACATATATATATATACATATACATCCAACAAAAGTTTGCCTCAATGAGGATGGCCTCCCGGGGTGCATACTCCTTGTACGTGAGGGATGCAGCAGTTTTGTGGTCAGCTGTCATCAATGAATGCTGGATCAGTGCGTTTCAAGCTTGCGCTCTTGGTCACGAGCCCACACTGACAGGGAAGTTTGGACACCTGCTCCATTATCACAGTTTCACTAACTCTTGACAGATATTTTTATTAGTTATAGGCATACGATTTACTAGAATGACATATGATTCATGACCTTCTCGGTGTACATGAGCAGTTTCAATATTCTGTTTAAAATCTAAAGTTAAGGAGACAACTCTTCCTTTAAGGCCTTTCTGAAGGCCAGTTGGCAGTAGCTTCCCTGTCTTAGGCTCCATATGAACTGCAGCCTGTAATGGGTGTATACATTGTCGGAGAATGGATTCATAAACATTTAAATCTCGTAGGGGCATATTATCAAGGAAACGCGATAAATATCTAATTTCCAGCTTTGCACGATTCTGTTTAACGCAGCGTATCGCAGGATTTAATCACCGAGATATCGCGTTATTATCAACGGCTCCACGATGATTAAATCTTGCAATAGCGGTGTGAAACAGAATCGCGCAAAGTGGGAAATACGATATTTATCGTGTTTCCTTGATGATGTGCCCCGTTGCCTCAGCCGTACAATCCACCTGCCATAATAAGTATGGCTAAGTCAGATACAAACTAGGCATTACAAACCCACGATAACCGCGATTATCGCGGTTTGTTTCATCGCATCGCGGGTTTACACGAGGCTTGATAATATAGGGCTGCTGTGTTAGCGCAGATTTCCATTGAGAAATGGAAAGGAACGCCTACTTTGCATGTCATTAGTGATATTCATCGCTGACATGCAAAGTGGAGTTAAAAGGGCTGCTTCCTCAGGAAATACGGGTTAGCGTGTCCTTGATAATTGTGCGTTAAAAAAATCGCCGCTTTTTGGCCGTAAAGAGCCGCCAAAGCGGCGGTATTCGGCTTGATAATATGCCCTGTAGTTTTTTGGGAATAGGTACTAATTCTAACTTATGCACTTGCTCTAGCTGCCAACTTGTTTTCCTCTAACTTATCGAAGCACTACATACATATATTCTGCCCTGTGGACAACTCAAAGCATTCTTCTAAAAATAAATATACAGCAAATTCTTGCCACTTATCTCTATTCTCCAATTCAGTTTTTGAGAATATAACTACATTGCAAGTTTGGCTTTTGCAGTGAGTGCGTCCACTACAAATACAAATATAGTTTGGTTTCTCTGAAGAAACTGTTAATCGATTGCATAAAATGATCAGTACTAATCCCTGTTTCCTGTTCTTCCGCACTTCCAGGATCCAATCATTCATTTTCCCTAGACTCTTGGTCAGGAGCAAAGAAAGAAAGCTGCACCTCTTCACAACGTTTTTTTTGCCTTTGTTAATGTTCCCTACAAAAGAGCTCTATTCATTTCTCCTACACATTGTGCAGGAGTTTTCACAAACTCTTCTAACAAAATTTTGCATTTTAGAGTGGTGTGTAACCCTGGGCATAGATTGCGTAGTAGCACTACACTAACTACACAAAGTACACTTTGAACTACGCTCAGCTACTCCTCAATCTGCGTAGTGTATAGCTGATAGCACTGTGTGCTTGTCTGCTCTGAGCAACAATTGCCAACAGCATCTTGCACAGTGCAAGTTAGAATAAAATAAGTATTTCTGTCTTTATATGGTAAAATGCATATCATCATTTCACAAAAGTGAGAATGATAAATTAGCAAGCAGTGAGAGAGGTGATGATTTTGGTATCCTCCCTAACCTAGGGGGAGAACCAAGCAGATCCCTTGAAAACAAAAAGCTCATCTTCTTGAACGATTCGGTGGTGGTCCCATCCTCTTAGGACCACCCCAAGCGCAGTTGTTGGCAAAAATACAATCTCAACCAAAGGCCCTGCAAAGCATTATGGGATGAGATTAGCAGTGGGCAGTGAATATTATAGGGGCAGATTTATGAGCCCCTTACGCCACTTTTGCGTCACTTTTAACATGGGAAAAATGACGCAAAAGTGGCGCAAGGGGTTCATAAATCTGCCCCATAGTGTCCAATATCAAAATAATTCTAAAAGAGCTGCAGTTCAACTAGTCCTTACTAGATGTCCCTGACGAGTCAAATGCAAAAGCATTGAAATTATTATTACATCAAGCTGCAGTTCCACTCGTCGTTACTAGATGTCCCTCACAAGTCAAATGCAAAGCTTCATGAAAGTGTTTCAAAGCTTTTGCATTTGACTCGTTAGGGACATCTAGTAACGACTAGTGGAACTGCAGCTTGATGTAATAATAATTTCAATGCTATTGCATTTGACTCGTGAGGGACATCTAGTAACGACTAGTTGAACTGCAGCTCTTAGTAGAATTATTTTGATAGTGGACACTATGGGGCAGATTTACAAGCCTCTTGCGTCATTTTTGCGCCACTGTTGCGTCACTTTTCATGACGCAGCAACAGTGTAAAAATGCGGCCCGTTTACAACGTGACGCATCTAAGGAGATGCGTCACGTTGTAAAGCCCTGCGTCACATTATACCTGCGTCAGGTATAATGTATGCCGGGTGGGCGTTCAGACCAAAAAGAAGCCTCGTAGAAGTGACTCAGTGAAATCTACAAGATTTCACTGCGCCATTTCTAGGATGCCACTGCATCAAATTCTTACGCCTGCTTGAAGCAGGCGTAAGAAGTGACGCAGCACAATGATGATAGGCCTCCCCCTGCATTGCTGGAGTTGCGTCGTGCTTGCGACACCACTCCACCAATGCGTGACTTTTGCGTCAACAGATGCGTCAGAAATTCTGACGCATCTGTCAATCCTTGCGCCATGGTGCGCCATATTGTAAATACAGCACATCCATAGTGGCGCAAGGGTTTCTAATGGTGGCGCAGGGAAAGTGACGCATCTTTATAGATGCGTCACTTTCTTGTAAATCTGCCCCTATATTTTTCACTGCTCACTGTTAATCTCGTCCCATAATGCTTTGCAGGGCCTTTGGTTGGAATTGTATTTTTGCCCATTAACTGTGCTTGGGGTGGTCCTAGTGGGAAGGGACCACCACTGAATCGTTCACTAGCATGTTATGCTCTTTGTGTTCAAGGCATCTGCTTGGTCCTCCCCCTAGCTTAGGGGGGACCCCAAAATCATCACCTCTCTCATTACCTAATAATTCCATTCACAGTTCACTTTTGTGAATTGGCTATATGCTTTTTAGCATATATACCGTGCATTGTCACGCCATCGCTGAGCTGTTTATCACTTATTCACCCCTGGTTACATTGATTAGATACTCATGTTTCGTTCTATCCATGTACTGAAATTGATTGCAAAGTGCATTTTCACACCGAAGACTTAGTTTTATCCTTGACACCAGGCCACATTGATGAAAAAATCGTGTTTCAATTAACTCGCGAGTTAGAAATGTTTTTAAAGGCAATTTCTTACAAATCAGGCATGCCCTATTCATTGTCCTGATGATGATCCTACTATCTCGTTAACAGGATCGAAACGTCGTAGACCCATGTGAAACAGCTTGCACATTAATCCACTGTGTAAAAAAGTGAATTGACTGTTTGTACTAAGCTCGATACAATTCACATTTTTACAAGCTACACCTGTCTTGCCTGAAATGTCCTTGTGTGTTATGTATATGTCATGTTCCCTATAGGATACACAATTGTGTCCCACTACATTGTTGTTCTCAAACATGTTTTTGGATTTATTATATTATTAAATTGTATGTCTGGCTGGCTTAACTATATGCACTATTGTCTTGGAAGTAGCTTTCTTCATTAAAGAAACGCTCAGTACTATATGTATGCTTCCATTCATCTCTAAAGATTTTACAAAAATGAGTTTTATTCCCAAGTCTTTTTTTCTGTTTAATATTAAGATAAATAGTTTTTGTTTCAAGGCAAACGCTTTATCTAATGCAATTTCTGTGTGTTGTTTTTTCTTGTAAGCTGCCGCTCTTCACTTATACTTCTTTATATTTAATTCCAAATTTTGAATCACTCTACTTGTAAAGATTCTTCTTCCTATTTCTTTGTACTGTTTCTGCCTTGCTGTCAGATGAATTGTTTCTTTAGAACATTTTCCACTTTGAACATAATTTACTGCTTTTCGTTTCTGAGTTGTTGGTGAAGATTTCTTTCTGTTCACATCATTTTCCAAATTTTTCATTTTCTATACTACTATTTTAAGATTCTGATTAGTTCTCTTAGAAGCAATTTTTTCCCCAGTACATTCTGTCCACCATCTCCTTATTTGTTCTGAGTTTTTTCCAAGTAGTTTTGTTTCTTTTGTGCTTGTCTCCTCTGTTCTTTTATTGTTATCTTAAATTGGTCTGTTTGAACCCAAGTGGATATTTGAAAACAAAATAGAGTATACCTTTTATGTTATATACTTCAACCAACAAAAATCTTATATACATGATTATATTACTCATTCATACCATTCCAAAGCTATAAAACATAACACATCAACTCCCTGACAAAGTACATGTCTTTCTTCTCAGTACATAGTGCCCTGTCATATGGTTTAGCTACTGACTAATGTAGTAGTGAATTATATGTAGTAGGTAGAAAAGTTAAGGTTTACAAGAGTTTTAAAAGTGAAGTCAGACTAGGGGTGAAACTGCACACATAGGCTCCACAACAGCAGGCCCAAGACATGTTGAAAGGGTTGCTTGTCTCCATGGGGAGTTGTCAGTGTCATCTCCTCAGTACGCATCTAAATGCATACCTCAGTCCATATTTGGGTGTCATTGAAAAGTTAAGAAAGTTTGTTGGTACATGACTGGCTCTTAGAGTGACTCTTAGGGTCTCTAAATGTGCATGTAAGGGGGGGCATAGATTGGTTACCTGGCTGTTTTACTAAGTATTGGTGTATGCAACTCTGTGTGTAACTGCCTCCATTAAGCACAGTTACATAAAAGCTGTATGTGCGTGTGGGTGAATGTTGAGCTGCCTCTGTCACTGTCTGACTGAGTGTTTGAGTGGCTGAATCAACTTGCCTTTTCTTTTAAGCCATAACTCCCTGTCCTATGGACTACCTATAGCCTATATCAGGAGTGACTTGTGTATTGTAGAAAAGGAGTTTAAGGCATGTCAACATGTTTTCAGTGTCATCTCGTCTCAGCAGAAGAACTGAGTATGGATACATAAGAGCTGTTTGTGTGTGAGTGAATGTTTAACTTTACTGTGTGAATAGGTGTATTAGTGGTTCTACCCTTTTATTCATAGGTATGTGAGTTTTAGTATGGTTAGGAAAATGCATGTAGAAATAGAGCCATGGGTCTGCAAGTGCTCATGTAACTCACTCAAACTTGAAACAACATGTATTATCTTTTCCCCTGCTATCTCCCTGCCCTATGGCCTACCTACAGCCTATCTCAGGAGTGACTTGTATGTAGTAGGAAAGGTGTTTAAGAGTTAGCAACATGTTTTGAATGTCAGCTTGGTCTAGCAGGAAAACTGCATATACATGCTCTACTGTAGCAGCCCCAAGACATGTTTAAAGGACTATTTGTCTTGATGGATGACTTTTTATTGTCATTTATTCACTACATACCTAAATGATGGTCTCAGTGTTAATATGGATGTATCATTGGATATGTAAGTACGTTTGTTGATATATGTCTGGGTCTGTTAGTTACTGTATGGGACTCTCAATCTGTATGTATGGACCTGCATGGATTGCTTCATGGTTGTGTTAGCGAGCTTTGGAGTAATTGCCTCTCTTACTGCTGGATACGTAAAAGTTATTTGTGAGTGAATGGATCTTTAGTATCTCTGTCACTGTGTGACTAGGTATATTAGTGACTTTATCCTTTTACACATAGGTATATGAGTACCAATATTGGTAGGAAATTGCATCTATAACTGGAGAAATGGATCTGCAAGAGCACATATAAGTCAATAAAACTTGAAACAACATGTCCTTTCTTTTAAGCTCATAGCTCTCTCCCTATGTCCTACGTATACTCTAGCTCATTAGTGACTTGCACTTAGTAGATAAGGACCCTAAGGCTTTCCAACATGTTCTGAATGACAACTCAGCCTATCAGGAAAATAGTGTGCACATGCTCTACCGTAGTAGGCCAGAGACAAAGTTGGATTGATGTAATCTGCCCACTAGAGGGCACAAATGAACATGCAGTGATTTACGACGCAATCAATATGTAACTCTTCAAACCATATCAAACTATAAATCGAAATTGTATTGAATTCTACAACATTATTGTGTTAAATCAATTTATATTTATTATTTCCTTTTTCAAGAAAATTTGCACTTTCAAAAGATTCTTTTGTACAATTCACAACAAAGGCACTTTAATAATGCATGGTTTGCACTCTAGCACAATTTGCCACTTTTTGCTCATATAAGTTTTTAATCAAAGTGGACTACCATAACCAGAATGCGTTGCTGCGAAAGGAAATGTGCAAATCTGTTTGTGACAAGAAATACAAGTTCTGGCGTGATTGTGGCAACCATGATCAAGGTCTGAAGGCATACCGAAACGCGTTGGGTCACAAATTTGTACTCACATGCAAATAAAAAGTTAATGGAACTTTCTTGAGAGTGCGTTCCCTTTGTTCTGTGCCTGCCAGCCAGAGATCGAAGGATATTACTGCAATGCCCTGCTGGCGGAGATAATCGCACCACAGAGAGAAAAAAGAGTGCCTATCACATCCAACCTGGGCAAAGGAAGTTGGGATATATATATATATATACAATATCAATGTCCCCAATATTAACATACCTGTAAATTTGCTTTGATGATTCTCAGAATTTAGCACACTTTCACATCTAATTTCTTCTCACGGATAATAATAAGTACCGCTCTCAGTAAGAAAGTACCAGTAATGGCAATTTTTCCCTCTCTCTTTCCAATGATGTAGTAAGCAAATCAAAACGTTCCCTTCATTTTTTCTTGTTCTTACTCCAGTTTTCATACATCGTTTTTTTTAACCCTTTATTAGTCTCCAGGTAAGAAACCCAATCTGGTAGTGTCTTTGAGTGGATTTGTGACTTCATTGAAGTTCCCACCCGGTGTAATGTTGCCACAAAGTCGCAAATCCATACAGGAGTCTGCTATAGCATTTGCAATAATTCTGCTACCATTGTTCAACTTTATTTTACATCCTATCATAGAACTTAAATTGGCAAATTACTATTTCACAACATATACCATCTCTAAAGTACTCTACTTTGTAGTTTCAAACTAGAGTGTATTTAGAACCCTTCACCCACACTGCTTCACCACAGTTCTCATAGCAACCTTGTTTGAAGCACTCTACTGTACCAGTAAGTTAAAAGTTCATACCACTTTCTAACAGGAGCATACCAGCTTCAAGTTCAATTGTATTTGGTCTGGTTGACCGCTTGAAAATGAATGCATATCCACAATAACATAACCTGTCTTACATTTATTCAGAACCAATCACAGATCTACTTACTTTACCTAATTAACCACTACCTTTTTTCATTTACCAAATTATCTACACCACCCAATCAAATACTTCCTTTTACTGAACCATGTCCACTCCTCCATTTTAAGTGCCTTTCATTTTACCACCTGTCACACTCAGCTACAGCTTTCTCCTGTGTGCTACTGCACCTTCCTTCAAAATGGTTAGAGTGTGGATTGTGGGCCACAGTTATGTTATTTGAGAAACAGATAGAAATAGTGGCAGTGACAGGAACTTGAGTTAGCCTGATGCGAACATTACCTGGATCTGCAGGAGAGGGTTAAAGGGGCTCCAATTGCTGTATTTGGTTGAGAGAATTGCAGATTGCCAAAATCTAGACCTCTTAATTGTGCACTGTGGTGGCAATGACCTAGGCACTCTTACTGGTTTGTGATTGGAAATCGCAAAGAGAGGCACCATAGGCCAATTAATGTCACTTTTCCCTCACACTGCCTTGGTGAACTCCAACATTTGCCAAAGGCAGAATGGAAATGCTCAGATGAATTCTGTCCACAAATAGACAAAGCCAGAAAACATGTTGATAAAACAGCATTACTTAGAGACCACAACATGGGCTCCCTCTACAACAACTTGCACTTTAACATGGAGCATATCTATAGATGTGTTGTAGCACATTTCTCTGAGAAAGGCAAAAGGATATTCCATGTCAACTTAAAAGACTGCATCCTGTTTATGTGCAGTAATCATCTACAGAAAATAAACAAAAAAAGCTCTTCTATGAGCACCCTATCACCAAACACTAAATAATTTCCATTTTAAATCCTTTTTTCCCAACAACTGCCTCAGTCGCAGATCTGCAAACCAAAATATGATACTTAAGAGTTATAACTCACAGTTTGACTCTAAGCATGTGACAATATCTTTGTGAGTAATTTTGTGAGTTTCCAAGTGTGTGTAAGTGGGTGCATAATTCTGTAATTGGGTCTGTGAGTACAAACTAAACTTTCTGAGTGGCTGTGACAGTCTCTGAGTGGGTCTATGACAGGGTACATCAGTGTCTCACTTGGTCGATGAGTTGGTGTGTAAATGTCTGACTGAGTCAGTGAGTGGGTGTGTGAGTCTTTCAATGGATCTGTGAGTGGGTGCGTGACTCTCTAAGTGAGTCGGTGAGTGGATGTATGAGTGTTTAAGTGGGTCTGTGGGTGGGTGAGTAAGTACCTGAGTGGATTTGTAAGTAGGTGTATGAGTGTCTTAGTGAGTCTGTGAGTTGGTGCATGAGTGACCCAGTGGGTCTGTGAGTAGCTGCATGACTCTCTGAGTGAGCCTGTGAGTGGGTGAATGAGCACCTGAGTAGGTCTGTGAGTGGGATTATAGGTATCTCAGTAGATCTGTCAGTGGGGGTCTGAGACTCTCAGTGGGTGAGTAACTGGGTGCATGACTCTCTGAGTGGGTCTGTGAATGGATGTGTAGGTCTTTGACTGGGTGCATGAGTTTCTGAGTGGGTCTTTTAGTGAGTGTATAAGCCTCTGACTGAGTGAGTGGTGTATAAATGTCTGAGTGGGTCTCTGAGTGGGTGTGTGAGTCTCTAAGTGGAGCAGATGCATGAGTCAGTGAGTGGGTCTGTGATTGGGCGCACAAGTTCCTGAGTGGGTACGTGAGTGGGTGCATGAGTGCCTAAATGGTTCTGTGAATGGGTGCATGAGTGTCTGAGTGGGTCTGGGAGGGGATGCTTGAGTGGGGCTGTGAGTGGGTATGTAAGTGTCTGAGTGGGTCTGTGAATGGGTTCATGATTCTCTGAGTGGGTGAGTGAGTGGGTGCATGAGTGGGTCTGTGAGTGGGGGCATGAACCTCTGACTGGGTCTGTGACTGGGTATGTAAGTCTCTGAGTGGGACTTTCTGAGTGCATGCATTAGTGTGTCAGTATTTGTGTGAATTTATTTATTTGTCATTTTTTCAGCAAGGTTTGCGACTCCATCACAGCACTACATGGGGAGCTGCACTGAGCATTGTGATGGGTCTGCAACACCGATCAAATGTAAAAAATTTGGGCCATATTCTTACTCATAAGGGGTCCCTCAGACACCCCTACAATGAAGCCATGGGGTCAGGGTACCCTACCCTGACGCCTTCTATAGTTTCCAATCTCTCTTTTCATCCCCGGGACATGGTCCGGGTTTGCAGAATGGTGGCTGCAACTTTCTACACAGGTTGCGGTCATCCAATCACAACACTTTTCCAGTCATGAGGATTCACGAAGCTCGACGTAGGCATCACTAAATATCCACATCCCTAGATATACAAATTTAGATTTCTTTTAATATCTCAAAAACTACTGAATGGATTTACACCAATTGACAAAAAGGTCATTTTCTGGACCAACAGACACCTTTCTGCCAAATTTGGTGTAATTCGGTTCAGCATTTTGGGCTCTAGTCATGTCTAAAATACCTCTGGGAATTTGCATGGGGAAATATTCAGCATGCCCCCCCCCCCTTTGTCTTGGCACCCGCTTTTCGAATCACTCTGAAACTTTCAACACAGCAGCTAGAAACGACTGTCATACTAATTTTGAACATTTCGTGTAGCTTTGTCAAGCAGCGCTGAAGTTACTAGCAAAATAAAAAATGTGTTTCCTATGGAAACTAGGTCCTAAATCCAACTACTTACTTACCAAGGCAAAAGGTGGCCCTTCATCATGTATCAATGATCAGGGTGACAAGCGGGCTTACCCTGGAAACAAAGCCACAAGTTCTGGTACTCTCAGGCATCCTGAGACGCTGGTGTCTCCTAAGGAGCCAAGGGGTGGGACAGTTAAAAGGCCTCCCTTCAGGCAGAGCATACATAGAATTAATGATACAACCTCTGTGTTTGTTTCCCAAAATCTCTCCTCTGCCTCTGTCCCCTATGTTGTAGTACTTACTGAAGTCCCTGCACTGAATTCTGGTGCCAGGGAAGATTACTACACCCTAAAGAACAGAATGACCCACTGGCTATCCCTCCTGGGCACAGGAGGTCATTATTTAGTAAATGGAGTTATGATGGTTAGGAGGGACGACTGGATGGGGCTTTCACCCCAGAAGTGTTTTGGGAACTGCATTGTAATTAATTTTTACTGATGGGGCGCTGTCCTAGCAGTTTTAAATCTCGCAAATTTGACGGCTAATGCTTCCTAGATTCAGGCCCTACTCCTGGGCTATTTTTGACAGCCGGCTGGCCGGTCATTTTCCCAACCTTGTCTCGGCACTGTCTGAGTTCTAAATGTCATCAGAATACTAATAGGAGGCAATTTGAGGCCAATGGGTTTGCTTTAACAATGACAAACAAGGTTTAGGTCTTGGGTGTGGATGCACTAGATTGACTCTCTAGCCCCCTGAATGCAACTACCTTGAGGATGGCACAGCCAGTGTCAGGCTTCGATAGATTATCACCTGAGTTATCACACCCTAGGGTTCTGCTGTCAGGGGTCCCATACATCCCCGAATTGGGGATAAATGTGTATTCTATAGTTAGCAACAAGAGTGAGGGTGTCTTTGATAGCAATGAGGTAATTTTTCCTACTGTCACGATGGACAGCCACACATTATTGAATATTAGTACTGTTGCTGGAGTTCCCAATCTAGCCTCCTGGAATGTGGCTGGTGTTAGAAGCAAAAAATTCCACCTAGACTGGCTTGTGCATCTCAAAACATTTGCTATAAGTTGTTTCTACCAGACTTGGAAGACAGAGGCTTCCTTCTTTTTGATGATTATAAGTTCTTTTGTAATCCTGCCATGCCCACTCCAAGGAGGCAGCCTAAAAGTGGCCTGTTAATCCTGGTCTCTCTGTCTTTAGACTGTATGGTTGAAAAACTGGTTACAGCTTCTCCAACTGAGCAAGCTATCTCTTTTCCTTCAACAGTGGTCCGTGGTATTACACTGCTGAATTCTAATAATGCAACCAATGGTACCAATTTTTGTGATGCGCTTTGGGCACTCAGGACCCAAATATTGGATATTGAACTTAAGGAGGATGATAGAGGTGGTTTTATGTTAGTGGGAACTTTTAACATACATACTTGCACAAGTACTTTTACTTCATGTGATCACTCATTTAGTGAAGACATTTAACATCTTAAGCTTTGCCCGGTGGGAGACTGTTTCACTAACATCTTGTTCGAGTTTATCAGGAATGTGTTATGACAATATCATCCCCAAATTTAGATGGTAATTTTCACCAAAATTGTTTTGCACATGGACAAACTCTACACTAGACTACATGTTCTGCACCGATTTGTTGTGGAATAGGTTCAGCTCATTTGATATCAGCATTTCTGGATTAAATGACATTGCTGTATTTTTGTTGATATATGTAGCCTTTTGGTCGGTGCCCCTGCCCAAAGTATCACATTCCAGTTGGATGGTAATGTTGTAAACCAGGAAAGAAGATTAGGCCTGGGCTAAATTTCCGTTCCGCTCGCGGAAATTGCGATAATTTGACATTTTCGCGTTCCGCGGAGAGCGCGAAAATGTCAAAATTTCCGCATTCTGCAGCTTAGCGATAATTTGTTTCTTGCTCGAGCTGTAAAATAATACATTCTCGCGCACGCGCGATCGCCTTACCTGAATCCCCGCGTTCATCGACAAGTTTTCCCGATCCGGTCGCGTTCTCCACGAGATGTTGGATTGTTGGTAGCCATTTGCGCTGTCTCGCGACAGTTCGCGCCCGCAGTAACGTCATGCGTCACGCGATCACGTCTTTCTTCTCGCGATCATGCACCGCGAGAAGAGTGAAAACAAGATGGCCGCGCCCGCGAGCAACCGCATGGGTAAGTTGGCGAGCCGCGACCACGCAGAAAATACCGCGAACGGGAGGGAAAAAAACTTCCGCATCTTCATGATATTTCCACGTGTTTGCGGAGATTTGTAACATTTTCGCGATAATTTGCGAAAGCCGCTTTCGCAAATTCCGCCCACCCCTAAAGAAGATTGAAGTTGGTGAAAATTGTCCCTGAAGATTTTTTGAAGAGCCTAGTCATTGCTAAGGGTAGAGAATTTGAAATATGTCTGGGGGATCTGCCTGGTGGTGCTTCTTCTCGGAGTGCATTGCAGGTGATTCAAGTGGATGTTAGATCCAGATTGCCCATCCTCCCAAAATGTTTATCAACTATAAACCTAGATGGTTTAATAATGATTGTTCTCTTAGTCATCAACTATTACTGGCTTCACTTGAAGGTAAGTCTAAAGATCATTGCCTCATTTCTCGAAGACGTAGCGCTTATAAGCTTGAGGAGAGAAAAAGGGAACTCAGAGAGGTTGCCCGGGCTGACCTGTTGAAGGCAGACAGTGGCCAATTCTGGGAGATAGTTAATCGCCCTCTTTTTAACAATAACAGAGTGGGGGCACATAGCAAAAATGCCAATTCCTCCACATTACTCTGGAGAAATGAGTCAAGCATTTTGAGGGAATCTTTTTTGCTGAGTATGATGTTGGTAGGATTGAGCTCCCTGTCACAACTTTAGCACTTGAACAGAGTAGTTCAACCTCTGAAGTAAAAGAGGTTGAGTTAGCTATTGAGGGTATGAGAAGCCATAAAGACCCTTGCCCTGACGGGATTGCTGCTGATTTGTTCAAGATGTTACCTAGTCTACGGACTCCAATTTTTTAACTTGATTATTTAATCTAGTTATTTGGATGGTGTTATCGCATTCTTGGTCCAAGTCTCTCATTATTACTGTTTAGGAGAAGGGATCTAGAGATCTTCCCAGTTGTTATAGGCCTATTTCATTGATAGACTAAGTTTTGAAGGTATTGAGCAGGGTGATCCTAGAGAGGTCTATGATTTGGGCTGAGGTTGGGCTTATTTTATTGGACCTCCAGTATGGTTTCCAACCAGGTTTAGGCACTTCTGATCACTGTCTTAATTTCTACATGCTGATCAATAAATATACTGTTGCCAAACCAGGATCATTGATTAATTGCATATTTGGACATAACCTCTGCCTTTGACAAGGTGAATAGATCTAAATTATGGCTTATTCTCTTGGACATGTGTATTGATGCAGCCATTGTTGGCTTTCTTTGCAACCTGCATCTAGATAAGAGGGAGGTAGTTTGTTATAATATGGATGGGGCTTGTTCTGCCTCTTTTAGAATAAAGAGTGGAGTAAGGGAAAGTTGCAAAATGGCCCCTTTCTTTTTCACATTGTATTTGAACGACCTTCAGGCCAGGCTGCTTGACAAGCCAGTGGATTGCCCGTGAATAGATTCACGCCCGATCCCTGCACTGCTATATGCAGATGATGCTGTCTTGTAGGCAAGGACAGCCTTGGGGCTCCACCCATTAGTTGATTTTTTTTGTACAATATATGAATAATCTAGGTCTTTCTACTTATTATAGTAAATCACAGGTGATGGTGCTGGACCCCATAAAGACTAAGTCAAGATCATTCCATGTTCAGGGTAATAGTCTATCTAGGGTCCAGTCTCACACTTATTTGAGTGTCATTTTCTATGATAAAACCACATGGGGTCCCTTGGTTAAAGTGAAGGACTTAGCTTTGTCAAAAACTATTGGTGCCGAGTTTTTTTTTTCTGCAAGAATAGGCAGCAAACCCCTTGGGGCCCTGTTGAAGATCTATCAGTCAAAATATGCCTCAGTGGCTACCTATGGCCATGATGTATGGGGCTATGCTAATGTTGAGGAACCCCAAGTGGCTGAAAATGGTTTCTGCAGGCATTTATGTTATGATATGTTAGCATGTTTTGTATAGCACACAGCTGCCTCAGCAAAGAGGCGTCCCAGCGCTGAAGCAGAACACAGAGGCTGGAGATCAGAAGAAGGCACTAGGCTGTGGGGAAAAGATGAGTTTTAATAGCTCTGCGAAAGGCCATGTAGATCTCCATGGCACGAATGGAAAATGGCAGAGCATTCCAAAGCTTGGCAGCCAGTAAACGGAAAGAGCGCCCGCCCGACCGCGCAATCCTCATACAAGGCATAGTCGCCAGATGTTGTTCTGTTGAATGAAGTTGGCGCATAGGGGAATAGGTTTATAACAAATTGGACAAGATGGCCGGAGAGTAAGATTTCAAAGATTTTGAATGCAGTGCAAAGGACCTTGAATTTCACTTGGTTGGCAACAGGCAACCAGTGCAACCAACGGATTGCCCTAGAGGTGGGGCAGGTTCTGGGGAGACCCAGCAGAGCTCTAGCCGCCACATTTTGAGCTTGCTGTAATCTCAGGGTTTCGGCCTTGTTTACCCCTAAGTACAGTGCATTGGCATAATCCAGTCTTCATAACATGGAGGCCTGAATAATCATTTGCCTGACGGATGGGTCAAAAAACCCAGCAACGGTTTAAGCCCCTGAAGTATGACAAAGCAGGTCCTTGCAACTTTCTTGGTTTGAAACTGAAAGCTGAGGTCCAGACACCAAGATCTTTCACCATCTGCTTAGGAGTGGGTGCACAGCCTCCACCGATCACCCCACAGCTCTTGATGATTTCCCACCAGCAAGACCTCTGACTTGATGGAGTTCTGTTGGGGACAGTTATCAGTCATCCACTCGGCGACAGCCATAAGATCATCCTGAAACTTGGACGCTGCCCCCCGGTGTCGTCCGATAGAGCAACCACCAGCTGTGTATCATCAGCATGTGATACAATGGTAAGCCCTCTACTCCTCACCTGGACCGCCAAAGGTGGGACATAAAGATTAAAAAACGTGGGGATCAACACGGAGCCCTGCGGAACCCCTTGTTTGTTTGGAATGGAACGTGGATGCGAATGGAGGGGCCGCGACCCGGAAGGTCCCATTAGAAAGAAAAGAAACAAACCAGGCCAAGGTTGAGCCCACAACACCTGACTCCTTCAACCTGCATAACAAGATCTGATGAGAGACCGTATCAAATGTGGCACTGAGGTCTAAAAGAATCAGAACCGACATACGTCCCTAATCTAGAGCGAGCCTGAGATGCTCGATGACAGCCAGGAGAGCAGACTCCATGCTGTGGCCTGAGCGGAAGCCATTCTGAGAGATGTCCAGGCAATTGTTCACTTCCAAAAATCTGGTGAGGATGGAGTTAACGCAGGTCTCGATGATCTTAGCGATCCATGGGAGAAGAGAAATCAGGCGATAGTTTTCCAGTTTGGCAGCGTCCAGGGTAGGTTTCTTAAGCAGATGAACCACCCTTGCTTGCTTCCAAGTGTTGGGAACAGCCGCACTGGACAAATATTTGTTAATTACCTGGCTCAGAGGTGACAAGAGCACAGGTAGTGATCCCATGAACTGGTCAGGTTTGAAGGGGTCAGAATAGGAGCCGGATTTAATCTCGGTGCATATCAACCGTAGCTCCTCCAAGAAGGCCAGTGGGAATGCAGCCAATGTGTGAGTTGGGGGCGGTCCCAGCACAGGGTCAGGACTCATAACGGTGTGAGTAAAGGATGAGTAAATGTTCTCCACTTTTTCAACAAAAAAGGTGGCAAGAGCATCACACTGCTCGTTGGATGATATAGGAGGCACTGCCGGGACCCCAGGTGTTTCAATCTTTTCAGTATGGAAAAAATAGTTTTGGAAGGATTGCCACTGCTCCTGATTTCCCCCGGAAAATAAGCTGCACACGCTGTGTGAATGGTCCTATGATAGCTTTTCATTGCTGCTTGATAACATTTCTTCTGCAAAGGGTCATACTCCAGTCTCCATACCCATTCCAGCCTTTGCAGGTTTTACGCAAGATGGCAAGATCGTCGTTATACCATGGGTTGGATATGGAGTTGCGGCTAACTGACCACTGCGCCGGAATGAGTGCATCAAGAGGTCTGAAAATCCAATCTGAGAGTGCTTTGTCAGTGGCATCAGGGTCTTCTGGCATACTGGCATTTATAGAGAGAAGGTCGTGGAATTGTTCGAGATCAAGTACATGCCAGGGGCGGTTAAAAACAACCTTCAGACGTTGCTTCCACAGAGGGATGACCCCTGAGAGAGACATAGAAATAACATAGTGATCTGACCTGCCTCAACATCACCCACATGGTTCATGAGAAGTTAGAGTTATCATTCCTGTCAGACCTTATTGCCCTTATTGCCCTTTGATTAGGTGGTTGACCACCTGGGTGTGTACTGAAAATCATTTAGGTAAAGGACAACTTTGTTTGAGTTGCCCCTTTCTATAACAAAGGCAGATATTGCATGGACCCGGGACAACTATATATTGTGGAGAAAAATGGATTGGGAGGAAATTAAGCTTAAGAAACCTCGGGTCCATGGACATGCCTTGCTTGTAACTGGTACCATCATTGAACCCTACCTATGTAGCAATTTCAATCTTCACCATGGCTTTCTCATATTACTAGATTCAGGTTCAAACAGTATCATATGCTGTTGGCATATCCAAAACCTCTTTTGACATTTGAATGAGATCCCTCATACAATGTTTTTATTGTCCCTACTGAAATCTTTCTACTTAGTGCAGGTAAGGCCAGCCCTCGTGTTTTTACAGTTTTTTCCAGATGTTTACACAACTTATGCTGTTGCTTGTTTCCTAGCTTCTTCATTGAGGTTGAGAAAATCATTGGAAACAGGGGGGGACTCCATGTGAGCATGCCTTTTATCTATTATTTGCACATTGCACTTTGTTTAGTGACTGTTTTTGTTGTTAATATGTTTTCATTATTTTTTACAAAGGAAAATATTAATGGACTGATGAAGTATTTGTATTATGGCCTATCCGGATTGTGTTTTTATTTATCAAAAGGCATTGTTTGCCTAAGGAGTGCGCCTGGCTGACATTTGAAGACTTGTTTGTGGTTGCACCGCCTTTTAAATCAGTATCTCTTTTAATGTAATTTACAATTTTTATTGTAGTTTGAACAACATCAAAATTCTGTAATGTATGTTTTAATCTTCTTGCAGTTTTACGGTCTCATGCAGTTATAGTTACAACCTAGTTTCCATAGGAAAAGCATTTTTTGATTTGCTAATAACTTTGGCGTTGTTTGATGAATCTTTGCGAAATTCTCAAAAAAAAGTCTATCCAGGTCAGCTCCTATCCTGAAAGTTTGGGGGTGATTCGTCAAGGGGGGGCTGAGAAAAAAGGGGGGTCCCAAAACACGTTTTCCCCATGTTAATTTCCATAGGAAATTTTACGACGAGCTACAGCCCGAACTGCTGAACGGAATTACCTCAAATTTGGCAGAAAGGTAGAGCTTGGTTCAGAAAGTGACCTTTTTTTTAAATGGTGTAAATCCGTTTAGTAGTTTTTGAGAAATTCAAAAAATAAGAGTCAAAAAATCAATTTCCCATAGGAAACTTTGTGCAAGGCTACAACTGAAACTACTGAATGGAATTACCCCAAATTTGGCACAAAGGTAGTGCGTGGGTCAGAGAGCGAGCTTATTTAAATGGTGTAAATCCGTTCATTAGTTGCTGAGAAATTAGAAAAATAAATGTGTTGATATTTGGGCGGAGCCTAAGTCCCGTGCACAAGCTTCACTGTGATTGGCTGTCAACACTCCAAACCAGGAAGTGTTGGCAGCCATCTTGTGGCTCGGTAGAAGCGAGTCACTAGAAAACAGAGAAACAAAGGTAGAAAAGAAGAGAAGGGGGCAGGGTAGAAACACCCTGACCCCCTACGCCTGCTCAGGGAGTCCCAGAAGGAAAACATTTTTTTTTTAAATCGGCTCAATTTGCACTGGGGTCGCGGGTTCCAGTGTTTTATTTTAATGAGACCTGGGGTGGGCTAGGTCCCGGGGGCATTTCTTAAAAAATAACAGCAGGGGCTCGATGGGGCTGAGGGGGCCCGCTGGGGTCCCCGCAGTCTCGGGGCTTCACCCCTGTTGGGAGGGGGGTTGCGCGGCCCCCCTCCTGAAGCCCTCCAGCTGCTTATAACTTTGGTGTCGTTTGATGATTCTTTACGAAATTTTCCAAAAAGGTTCTGTTTTTTGATCAGCTCCTATCTTGAAAGTTTAGGGACGATTGGTCAAGGGGGGGCTGAGAAAAAAGGGGGGGGGGTCAAAACGTGTTATCTCAATGCATTTTCCATAGGAAACTTTAGACAAGGCTACAGGTCAAACTGCCGAACGGAATTATGCCAAATTTGGCAGGGAGAAAGATCTTGGTCCAGAAAGCACGGTTTTGTAGAAATGGTGTAAATCTGTTCAGTAGTTTTTGAGATATTAAAGGAAAAAACAATATATATATCTGGTCGGGCCGAACTCCCGAGCACAAGCTTGCCTCTGATTGGCCGCTAACACTTCAATCCAGGAAGTGTCCTCTGATTGGCTGCTAACACTTCAAACCAGGAACTGTTAGTAGCCATCTTGTTCCTCGCATCGAGTGAAAATATAAAAGAAAGGTTCCGGGGGCAACTTAATATAGCGGATCTCTGTGTAATGATGATTTGGTCGCAGTGAAGGTTTAAGATTTATTAACAATAAAGGAGAAACTGGTGAGCGCCAGGCAGCACGACTTCCACTCCGGGACACCAGTAGGAAGATAACCCTTTCTTGCTCCCTGTGCCCAACATCACCACTTTGCAGCTATGCCCTTTAGAAGCCAGTCTGTTGGCTCACAGCTGTCTACCTTTGCAAGCTAGTACGCTGCTGTGCCTCTACCTCTGCGAGCTACTACGCTGCTGTTCCTTTGGGAGCGGACGGCTCATAGTTCTGCCTCTGTGAGTCGAGAGGACGGGCCGCAGTTGTCCCTCTGCGAGCCTGGGTACGAACTGTTCATAAGTCACACTATATGAGCATTGAAAAGCCATTTTGTGATTCAGTCCGTCAGTTTGGCATCTGTCCGAGGCATTTCTGAAAACATATCGGAGCTCTTTCTGTGAGAGATACCCCTTTCACGCTGCGTCTCCGCACATTAGCAGGTAACACACCCTCTTCGCACATCACCA
Source organism: Triturus cristatus (assembly GCF_964204655.1). NCBI lineage: Eukaryota > Metazoa > Chordata > Amphibia > Caudata > Salamandridae > Triturus > Triturus cristatus. The sequence continues at coordinate 1,078,801,059 of NC_140585.1, forward strand.
GCATACCCCCAACAACCTTCTTGGGCCCGTAAGTGTCCCTCTATGAACTATTAATGAAAATATGCTTGTGAGGTTGCAGAAATAAGAATCACAGTCATATATAGATTTACATATAACACATTTTATTAAAACAAAACAACAACAAACAAAACTTTGTACAGCCGTGGCGTGTCATTGCTGGTCCATTTATGATTCACAGCCTGCAAGACAAGAAGAAAGATAAGATGGTGCGTCATGCGTCCAGCAAAGGAGATAGAGAGAGAACGAGTGAGAGAGGGGAAGAGAGAAAAAGTGAGAGAGAGAGGAAGACAGACAAAGAGAGAAAGAGTGATAGAGAGAGGAAGACAGAGAAAGAGAGATAGAGTAAGAGAGAGAAACAGAAAGAGAGCAAGAGTAAGATACAAGGAAGAGAGAAAGAGAAACAGTGTGAGAGAGAGGAAGACAGAGAGAGAAAGAGTGACAGAGAGGAAGAGAGAGAGAGAAAGAGTGAGAGAGAGGACGAGAGAAAGAGTGAGCTACAAGGAAGAGAGAAACAGTGTGAGAGAGAGGAAGACAGAGAAAGAGAGAGAAAGAGAGAAAGAGTGAGATATGAGGAAGAGAGAAAGAGAGAATCAGTGTGAGAGAGAGGAAGAGAGAGAGAAAGAGTGAGAGAGAGGAAGAGAGAGAGAGAAAGAGTTAGAGAGGAAGAGAGAAAGAATGAGAGAGAGGAAGCTAGACAAAGAGAGAAGGAGTGAGAGAGAGGAAGACAACAAGAGAAACAGAGTGAGGGAGA